>NW_028227440.1:0-103242 GCF_978045245.1 Mus caroli | reverse complement strand
TTCCTCGTTTTTCAGTTTTTCTCGCCATATGCCGGGTACTTCAGTGTGAATTTTTAATTTTCCACGTTTTTCAGGTTTTTCCGTCATATTCTGGATCCTACAGTGTGATTTTCTCATTTCCACGTTTTTCAGGTTTTCTTCACATATTCCAGGTCCTTCAGTGTGAATTTTTAATTTTCCACGTTTTTCAGGTTTTTCCATCATATTCTGAGTCCTACAGTGTGATTTTCTCATTTCCACGGTTTTCAGGTTTTCTTCACATATTCCAGGTCCTTCAGTGTGAATTTTTAATTTTCCACGTTTTTCAGGTTTTTCCGTCATATTCTGGGTCCTACAGTGTGATGTTCTCATTTCCACGGTTTTCAGGTTTTCTTCACATATTCCAGGTCCTTCAGTGTGAATTTTTAATTTTCACGTTTTTCAGCATTTCTCGGCATATTTTGGGTCCTACAGTGTGAATTTTTAATTTTCTACTTTTTTCAGGTTTTCTTGCCATATTCTGGGTCCTTCAGTGTGAATTTTTAATTTTCCTCTTTTTTCAGGTTTTATTGCCATATTCCGGGTCCTTTAGTGTGAATTTTAAATTTTCTACATTTTTTAGGTTCTCTCGCCATATTTAGGGTCCTTCAGTGTGAGGTTTTAATTTTCTAATTTTTCAGGGTTTCTCGACATATTCTGTGTCCTACAGCGTGTATTTTTAATTTTCCACGTTTTTCAGGTTTTTTTCGTCATATTGTGGGTCCTATAGTGTGATTTCCTCATTTTCTACATTTTTCAAGTTTTTTCGAAATTCTGGGTCTTAAAGTGTGATTTACTCAATTTCCACCTTTTTCAGGTTTTCTTGCCATATTCTGGGTCCTACAGTGTGATTTTCTCATTTTCGACGTTTTTCAAGTTTTTTCGCAATTCTGGGTCCTACAGTGTGATTATTCTCATTTTCCACCTTTTTCAGGTTTTCTCGCCATATTCGTGATACCTCAGTGTGAATTTTTAATTTTCTTTTTCAAAGTTTCTCGCCATATTCTGGGTCCTAGAGCGTGTATTTTTAATTTTCCACGTTTTTCATGGTTTCTGGGCATATTCTGGGTACTACAGTGTGATTTTCTCATTTTCGATGTTTTTCATGTTTTTGTAATTCTGGGTAATAAAGTGTGAATATTCTCATTTTCTACCTTTTTCATGTTTTCTCGCCATATTCAGGGTCCTTCAGTGTGAGTTTTTAATTTTCTACTTTTTTGAGCGTTTCTTGCCATATTCTGGGTGCTACAGAGTGTATTTTTAATTTTCCACGTTTCTCAGGGTTTCTCGCCATATTCTGGGTCCTACAGTGTGATTTTCTCATTTTCCATGATTTTCATGTTTTCTCGCCATATTCGGGGTCCTTCATTGTGAGTTTTTAATTTTCTACTTTGTTGAGGGTTTCTTGCCATATTCTCGGTGCTACAGAGTGTATTTTTAATTTTCTACCTTTCTCAGGGTTTCTCGCCATATTCTGGGTCCTAAAATGTGATTTTCTCATTTACGACGTTTCAAGTATTTTCGCAATTCTGGGTCCTAATCTGTGATTATTCTCCTTTTCCACATTTTTCAGGTTTTCTTGCCATATATGGGGTTCTTCAGTGTGAGTTTTTAATTTTCTACTTTTTTGAGGGTTTCTTGCCATATTCTGGGTACTACAGAGTGTATTATTAATTTTCCACGTTTCTCAGGGTTTCTTGCCATATTCTGGGTCCTACAGTGTGATTTTCTCATTTACGATGTTTTTCAAGTTTTTTTTTGTGCAATTCTGGGTCCTACACTGTGATTATTCTTATTTTCCACCTTTTCAGGTTTTCTCGCCATATTCCGGGTACTTCAGTGTGAATTTTTAGTTTTCTACTTTTTTCAGGGTTTCTCGCCATATTCCGGGTCCTTCAGTTGAATTTTTAATTTTCACGTTTTTCAGGATTTCTCTAAATATTCTTGGTCCTGCAGTGTGATTTTCTCATTTTCCACTTTTTTCAAGTTTTTTTGTAATTCTGGGTCCTACTGTGTGATTTTCTCATTTTCCACCTTTTTCGGGTTTTCTTGCCATATTTGGGGTCCTTCAGTGTGAGTTTTTATTTTTCTACTTTTTTCAGGATTTCTCGCCATATTCTGGATCCTACAGTGTGATTTTCTCATTTTCCACCTTTTTCAGGTTTTTCTGGTCATGTTTGGGCTCCTTCACTGTGAGTTTTTAATTTCCTACTTTTTTATTAAGTGTTTCTCGCCATATTCTGGGTCCGTTAGTGTGAATTATTAATTTTCACGTTTTTCACGTTTTCTCGGCATATTCTGGATCCTGCAGTGTGATTTTCTCATTTTCCACCTTTTGCAGGGTTTCTCGCCATATTTGGGGTCCTACAGTGTGAGTTTGTTATTTTCAACTTTTTTCAGGGTTACACGCCATATTCTGGGTCCTACAGCATGTATTTTTAATTTTCCACGTTTTCAGGGTTTCTAGGCATAAGCTGGGTCCTACAGATTGATTATTCTCATTTTCCACCCTTTTCAGGTTTTCTTGCAATATTTGGGGTCCTTCAGTGTGAATTTTTAATTTTCTACTTTTTTCAGGTTTTCTCGCCATATGCTGGGTCCTACTGTGTGATTTTTCTCATTTCCATGTTTTTCAGGGTCACTTGCCGTATTCCAGGTCCTTCAGTGTGAATTTTTTTCCACGGTTTTCAGTATTTCTCGCCATATCTGGGTAATAAAGTGTGAATTTTTAATTGTCCACTTTTTTCATGGTTTCTCACCATATTCTGTGTCCGACTGTGTGAATTTTTAATTTTCAGGTTTTTCATGGTTGTTCGGCATATTCTGGTTTCTGCAGTGTGATTTTCTCATTTTCCACATTTTTCAAGTTTTTTCATATTTCTGGGTCCTACAGTGTGATTTTCTCTTTTTTCACCTTTTTCATGTTTTCTTGCCATATTTGGGGTCCTTCAGTGTGAGTTTTTACATTTCTAATTTTTCAGGGTTTCTCGACATATTATTGGTCCTACAGCGTGTATTTTTAATTTTCCACGTTTTTCAGTGTTTCTCAGCATATTCTGGGTCCTACAGTTTGATTTTCTCAATTTTGAAATTTTTCAAGTTTTTTCACATATCTTGGTCCTACAGTGTGATTATTCTCATTTTCCAACTTTTTCAGGTTTTCTAGCCATATTCTGGGTCCTACAGTGTGAATTTTGAATTTTCCTCGTTTTTCAGGTTTTCTTGCCATATTCTGGGTCCTTCACTGTGAATTTTTAATTTTCCACTTCTTTCAAGTTTTTTGTAATATTCTGGGTCCTACAGTGTGATTTTCTCATTTTCCACTTTTTTCAGGTTTTCTCGCCATATTCGGGGTCCTTCAATGTGAGTTTTTAATTTTCTACTTTTTTCAGGGTTTCTCGCCATATTCTGGGTCCTACAGAGTGTATTTTTAATTTTCCACGTTTTCAGGGTTTCTGGCATATTCTGGCTCCTACTGTGCGATTTTCCAATTTTTGACTTTTTTCAAGTTTTTTTCCCCAATTCTCCGTCCTACAGTGTGATTTTCTCATTTTGCACCTTTTTCAGGTTTTCTCAGCATATTCTGGGTCCTGCAGTGTGAATTTTTAATTTTCCACGTTTTTCAAGGTTTTTTTCCATATTCTGGTCCTATAGTGTGAATTTTTATTTTTCAACATTTTTCAGTGTTTCTCATCATATTCTGGGTCCTACAGTGTGAATTTCTCATTTTCCACCTTTTTCAGGGTTTCTTGCCATATTCTAGGTTTTTCAGTGGGAGTTTTTAATTTTCCATGTTTTTAAGTTTTTTTTTTCATCATATTCTCAGTCCCACAGTGTGATTTTTTCATTTTCAAACTTTTTCAGGTTTTCTCGGCATATTCTGGTTCCTACAGTGTGAATTTAATTTTCCACATTTTTCAGTGTTTCTTGCCATATTCTGGGTCCCACAGTGTAAATTTTTAATTTTCCACGTTTTTAAGGTTTATTTTTGGTAATATTCTTGGTCCGACAGTGTGAATATTTAATGTTTCACTTTTTTCAGCGTTTCTCGGCATATTCTGGGTCCTACAGTGTGATTTTCTCACTTTCCACATTTTTCAAGTTTTTTCGTAATTCTGGGTCCTACAGTGTGATTTTCTCATTTTCCACCTTTTTCAGCCTTTCTAGCCATTTTTCGGGTCCTTCAGTGTGAGTTTGTAATTTTCTACTTTTTTCAGGGTTTCTCGCCGTATTCTGGGTCCTAAACGTTGTATTTTTAATTTTTCACGTTTTCAGGGTTTCTTGGCATATTCTGGGTCCTACAGTGTGATTTTCTCATTTTCGATAATTTCAAGTTTTTTCGTAATTCTGGGTCCTACAGTGTGATTTTCTCATTTTCCACCTTTTTCAGGTTTTCTCGCCATAATTGGGGTTCTTCAGTGTCAGTTTGTAATTTTCTACTTTTTTCAGGGTTTCTTGCCATATTTGGGGTCCTTCAGTGTGAGTTTTTAATTTTCTACTCTTTCAGGGTTTCTTGCCATGTTCTGGGTCCTACAGTGTGTATTTTTCATTTTCCACGTTTTTCAGATTTTCTCACAATATTCTGGGTTCTTCAGTGTGAATTATTAATTTTTTAAGTTTTACAGGTTTTTTCTTCATATTCTGGGTCCTACACTGTGATTTTTCTCATTTCCACGTTTTTCAGGTTTTCTTGCCATATTCCAGGTCCTTCAGTGTTAATTTTTAATTTTCCACGTTTTCAGGGTTTCTCGGCATATTCTGTGTCCTGCAGTGTGATTTTCTCATTTTTATGGTTTTTCAAGTTTTTTGGCAATTCTGGGTCCTACAGTGTGATTATTCTCATTTTCCACCTTTATCAGGTTTTCTCGACATATTTGGCGTCTTTCAGTGTGAATTTTTAATTTTCTACTTTTTTCAGGGTTTCTTGCCATATTCTGTGTCCTTCAGTATGAGTTTTTAATTTTCCTCGTTTTTCAGGTTTTCTCGCCATATTCCGTGTCCTTCACTGTGAATTTTTTATTTTCCACATTATTCAGGTTTTTTCGTCATATTCTGGGTCTTACAATGTGATTTTCTCATTTTCCTCATTTTTCAGGTTTTCTCGCCATATTTGGGGTCCGTCAGTGTGAATTTTTAATTTTCTACTCTTTCATGGTTTCTCGCTGTATTCTGGGTCATTCAGTGTGAGTTTTTAATTTTCCACATTATTCAGGTTTTTTCGTCATATTCTGAGTCTTACAATGTGATTTTCTCATTTTCCTCATTTTTCAGGTTTTCTCACCATATTTGGGGTCCGTCAGTGTGAATTCTTAATTTTCTACTCTTTCATGGTTTCTCGCCATATTCTGGGTCATTCAGTGTGAGTTTTTAATTTTCCTCGTTTTTCAGGTATTCTCACCATATTCTGGGTCCTTCAGTGTGAATTTTTATTTTTCCACGTTTTTCAGGTTTTTTCGTCATATTCTGGGTCCTACAGTGTGATTTTCTCATTTCCAATTTTTCAGGTTTTCTTGACATATTCGAGGTCCTTCAGTGTGAATTTTTAATTTTCCACATTTTTCAGGTGTTTTCGTCATATTCTGGGTCTTACAGTGTGACTTTCTCATTTTCCAAATTTTTCAGGTTTTCTCGACATATTTGGGGTCCTTCAGTGTGAGTTTTTAATTTTCTACTTTTTCAGGGCTTCTCTCCATATTCTTGGTCCTACAGCTTGTATTTTTAATTTTCCAGGTTTTCAGGGAATCTAGGCATATTCTGGGTCCTGAAGTGTGATTTTCTCATTTTTGAAGTTTTTCAAGTTTTTTCCCAATTCTGGGTCCCTCAATGTGATTATTCTCATTTTCCCCATTTTTCAGGTTTTCTCGCCATATTTGGGGTCCTTCAGTGTGAGTTTTTAAATTTCTACTCTTTCAGGGTTTCTCGCCATATTCTGGGTCCTTCACTGTGAATTTTTAATTTTCCACCTTTTTCAGATTTTTTCTCATATTCTGGGTCCTACAGTGTGATTTTTCTCATTTCCACTTTTTCAGGTTTTCTTGCCATATTCCATGTCCTTCAGTGTGAATTTTTAATTTTCCATGTTTTTTAGTATTTCTCGCCATATTCTGGGTAATGCAGTGTGAATATTTAATTTTCCACTTTTTTCATGGTTTCTCCCTTATTCTGTGTCTGACAGTGTCAATTTTTAATTTTCATGTTTTTCAATGTTTCTCGGCATATTCTGGGTCCTGCAGTGTGATTTTATTATTTTGGACGTTTTTCAAGTTTTTTCGTAATTCTGGGTCCTACAGTGTGATTTTCTCATTTTCCAACTTTTTCAGGTTTTCTGGCCATAATTGGGGTTCTTCAGTGTCAGTTTGTAATTTTCTACTTTTTTCAGGGTTTCTTGCCATATTTGGGGTCCTTCAGTGTGAGTTTTTAATTTTCTACTCTTTCAGGGTTTCTCGCCATAAACTGTGTCCTATAGTATGTATTTTTCATTTTCCACGTTTTTCAGGTTTTTTCTTCATATTCTGGGTCCTACACTGTGATTTTCTCATTTCCACGTTTTCAGGTTTTCTTGCCATATTCCAGGTCCTTCAGTGTGGATTTTTAATTTTCCACGTTTTTCAGTATTTCTCCCCATATTATGGGTAATACAGTGTGAATTTTAATTATCCACTTTTTTTCATGGTTTCTCACCATATTCTGTGTCCAACAGTGTGAATTTTTAATTTTCACGTTTTTCAGTGTTTCTTGAAATATTCTGGGTCCTGCAGTGTGATTTTCTTATTTTCCACCTTTTTCAGGTTTTCTCCCCATATTTGGGGTCCTTCAGTGTCAGTTTGTATTTTTCTACTTTCTTCAGGGTTTCTCACCATATTCTGGATCCTACAGTGTGATTTTCTCATTTTCCACCTTTTTCAGGTTTTCTCGCCATGTTTGGGCTCCTTCACTGTGAGATTTTAATTTTCTACTTTTTTATTAACTTTTTCTCGCCATATTCTTGGTCTGTTAGTGTGAATTTTTAATTTTCACTTTTTTCACATTTTCTCGGCATATTCTGGGTCCTGAAATGTGATTTTCTCATTTTCCACCTTTTTCAGGGTTTCTCGCCATATTTGGGGTCCTACAGTGTGAGTTTGTAATTTTGAACTTTTTTCAGGGTTTCTCGCCATATTCTGGGTCCTACAGCATGTATTTTTAATTTTCCACGTTTTCAGGGTTTCTGGGCAAAATCTGGGTCCTACAGTGTGATTATTCTCATTTTCCACCTTTTTCAGGTTTTCTCACCATATTCGGGGTCCTTCAGTGTGAATTTTTAATTTTCTATTTTTTTCAGGTATTCTCGCCATATTCTGGGTCCTACAGCATGTTTTTTTAATTTTACACGTTTTCAGGGTTTCTGGGCATAATCTGGGTCCTACAGTGTGATTATTCTCATTTTCCACCTTTTTCAGGTTTTCAAACCATATTCGGGGTCTTTCAGTGTGAATTTTTAATTTTCTACTTTTTTCAGGTTTTCTCGCCATATTCTGTGTCCTTCAGTGTGAGTTTTTTATCTTCCTCGTATTTCAGGTTTTTCGCCATATTCCGGGTCCTTCCGTGTGATATTTTAATATTTTACCTTTTTCAGGTTTTTTCGTCATATTCTGGGTCGTACTGTGTGATTTTCTCATTTCCATGTTTTTTCAGGTTCTCTTGCCGTATTCCAGGTCCTTCAGTGTGAATTTTTTCCCATGGTTTTCAGTATTTCTCTCCATATCTGGGTAATGAAGTGTGAATTTTTAATTGTCCAGTCTTTTCATGGTTTCTCACCATATTCTGTGTCCAATAGTGTGAATTTTTAATTTTCAGGTTTTTCATGGTTGTTCGGCATATTCTGGTTTCTCCAGTGTGATTTTCTCATTTTCCACGTTTTTCAAGTTTTTTCGTATTTTGGGTCCTACAAGTGTGATTTTCTCATTTTCGATGTTTTTCATGTTTTTGTAATTCTGGGTAATACAGTGTGATTATTCTCATTTTCTACCTTTTTCATATTTTCGCGCCATATTCGGGATCCTTCAGTGTGAGTTTTTAATTTTCTACTTTGTTGAGGGTTTCTTGCCATATTCTCAGTGCTACAGAGTGTATTTTTAATTTTCCACGTTTCTCAGGGTTTCTCCCCATATTCTGGGTCCTAAAATGTGATTTTCTCATTTACGACATTTTTCAAGTATTTTCGGAATTCTGGTTCCTACACTGTGATTATTCTCATTTTCCACATTTTTCAGGTTTTCTTGCCATATTTGGGGTCCTTCAGTGTGAGTTTTTAATTTTCTACTTTTATGAGGGTTTCTTGCCATATTCTGGGTACTACAGAGTGTATTATTAATTTTCCACCTTTCTCAGGGTTTCTTGCCATATTCTGGGTCCTACAGTGTCTGTCTGTCTCTCTGTGTGTCTGATCCCCTGGAACTGTAGATGGGCCACCATATAGTTGCTGGTAGTTGATCCCAGGTTCTCTGGAAGAGGAGACAATGCTGTTAATTGTTGAGCCCTTTCAGTGGCTCCACCTATCTTTAAATTTTTAGAAGTATATGTTAGGCTGTGTTTATGTACATCATATGCAGACCATAAGAGGGATTTAGATTCTCCAGGATCTGACACCCTCTTCAGGAGTGTCTGAAGACAACTACAGTGTACTTATATCTAATAAATAAATAAATAAATAAATAAATAAATAAATAAATAAATAAACATTATTTTAAAAGGATAAGAAAGAAAGAAAGACCAGGCAGGCCTGCCCTCCTTATCTCTGTCTGTCTGTCTGTCTGTCTGATCCCCTGGAACTGAAGATGGGCCACCATATAGTTGATGGTAGTTGATCCCATGTTCTCTGGAAGAAGAGACAATGCTGTTAATTGTTGAGCCCTTTCAGTGGCCCCACCCATCTTTAAATTTTTAGAAGTGTATGTGAATCTGTGTTTATGTCCATCATATGCAGACCATAAGAGGGATTTATATTCTCCAGAATCTGACACCCTCTTCTGGAGTGTCTGAAGACAGCTACAGTGTACTTATATCTAATAAATACATAAATAAATAAATAAACATTTTTTAAAAAGGATAAGAAAGAAAGAAAAACCAGGCAGGCCTGCAATACTTGTCTGTCTGTATGTATGTATGTCTGTCTGATCCCCTGGAACTGGATATGGGCCACAATATAGTTGCTGGTAGTTGATCCCAGGTTCTCTGGAAGAGGAGACAATGCTGTTAATTGTTGAGCCCTTTCAGTGGCCCCACCCATCTTTAAATTTTTAGAAGTATATGTGAGGCTGTGTTTATGTACATCATATGCAGACCATAAGAGCGATTTAGAATCTCCAGAAGATGACACCCTCTTCTAGAGTGTCTGAAGACAGCTACAGTGTACTTATATCTAATAAAGACATAAATAAATAAATAAATAAATAAATAAATAAATAAATAAACATTTTTTTAAAAGTATAAGAAAGAAAGAATGACCAGGCAGGCCTCCATCCTTATCTCTGACAGTCTGTCTGTCTGTCTCTCTGATCCCTTGGAACTGGAGATGGGCCACAATATAGTTTCTGTTAGTTGATCCCAGGTTCTCTAAGAGGAGACATTGCTGTTAATTGTTGAGCCCTTTCAGTGGCTCCACCTATCTTTAAATTTTTAGAAGTATATTTTAGGCTGTGTTTATGTACATCATATGCAGACCATAAGAGGGATTTAGATTCTCCAGAATTTGACACCCTCTTCTGGAGTGTCTGAAGACAACTACAGTGTACTTATATCTAATAAATACATAAATAAATAAATAAATAAATAAATAAATAAACATTATTTTAAAAGGATAAGAAAGAAAGAAAGACCAGGCAGGCCTGCCATCCTTATCTCTGTCTGTCTGTCTGTCTGTCTGTCTGAACCCCTGGAACTGGAGATGGGCCACCATATAGTTGCTGGTAGTTGATCCCAGGTTGTCTGGAAGAAGAGACAATGCTGTTAATTGAGAGCCCTTTCAGTGGTCCCACCCATCTTAAATTTTTAGAAGTGTATGTGAATCTGTGTTTATGTCCATCATATGCAGACCATAAGAGGGATTTATATTCTCCAGAATCTGACACCCTCTTCTAGAGTGTCTGAAGACAGCTACAGTGTACTTATATCTAATAAATACATAAATAAATAAATAAACATTTTTTAAAAAGGATAAAAAAGAAAGAAAAACCAGGGAGGCCTGCCACCCTTGTCTGTCTGTCTCTTTGTCTGCCTGATCCCCTGGAACTGGAGATGGGCCACCATATAGTTGCTGGTAGTTGATCCCAGGTTCTCTGGTAGAGGAGACAATGCTGTTAATTGTTGAGCCCTTTCAGTGGCTCCACCTATCTTTAAATTTTTAGAAGTATATGTTAGGCTGTGTTTATGTACATCATATGCAGACCATAAGAGGGATTTAGATTCTCCAGGATCTGACACCCTCTTCAGGAGTGTCTGAAGACAACTACAGTGTACTTATATCTAATAAATACATAAATAAATAAATAAATAAATAAATAAACATTATTTTAAAAGGATAAGAAAGAAAGAAAGACCAGGCAGGCCTGCCCTCCTTATCTCTGTCTGTCTGTCTGTCTGTCTGATCCCCTGGAACTGAAGATGGGCCACCATATAGTTGATGGTAGTTGATCCCATGTTCTCTGGAAGAAGAGACAATGCTGTTAATTGTTGAGCCCTTTCAGTGGCCCCACCCATCTTTAAATTTTTAGAAGTGTATGTGAATCTGTGTTTATGTCCATCATATGCAGACCATAAGAGGGATTTATATTCTCCAGAATCTGACACCCTCTTCTGGAGTGTCTGAAGACAGCTACAGTGTACTTATATCTAATAAATACATAAATAAATAAATAAACATTTTTTAAAAAGGATAAGAAAGAAAGAAAAACCAGGCAGGCCTGCAATACTTGTCTGTCTGTATGTATGTATGTCTGTCTGATCCCCTGGAACTGGATATGGGCCACAATATAGTTGCTGGTAGTTGATCCCAGGTTCTCTGGAAGAGGAGACAATGCTGTTAATTGTTGAGCCCTTTCAGTGGCCCCACCCATCTTTAAATTTTTAGAAGTATATGTGAGGCTGTGTTTATGTACATCATATGCAGACCATAAGAGGGATTTAGAATCTCCAGAAGATGACACCCTCTTCTAGAGTGTCTGAAGACAGCTACAGTGTACTTATATCTAATAAAGACATAAATAAATAAATAAATAAATAAATAAATAAATAAATAAACATTTTTTTAAAAGTATAAGAAAGAAAGAATGACCAGGCAGGCCTCCATCCTTATCTCTGACAGTCTGTCTGTCTGTCTCTCTGATCCCTTGGAACTGGAGATGGGCCACAATATAGTTTCTGTTAGTTGATCCCAGGTTCTCTAAGAGGAGACATTGCTGTTAATTGTTGAGCCCTTTCAGTGGCTCCACCTATCTTTAAATTTTTAGAAGTATATTTTAGGCTGTGTTTATGTACATCATATGCAGACCATAAGAGGGATTTAGATTCTCCAGAATTTGACACCCTCTTCTGGAGTGTCTGAAGACAACTACAGTGTACTTATATCTAATAAATACATAAATAAATAAATAAATAAATAAATAAATAAATAAACATTATTTTAAAAGGATAAGAAAGAAAGAAAGACCAGGCAGGCCTGCCATCCTTATCTCTGTCTGTCTGTCTGTCTGTCTGTCTGAACCCCTGGAACTGGAGATGGGCCACCATATAGTTGCTGGTAGTTGATCCCAGGTTGTCTGGAAGAAGAGACAATGCTGTTAATTGAGAGCCCTTTCAGTGGTCCCACCCATCTTAAATTTTTAGAAGTGTATGTGAATCTGTGTTTATGTCCATCATATGCAGACCATAAGAGGGATTTATATTCTCCAGAATCTGACACCCTCTTCTAGAGTGTCTGAAGACAGCTACAGTGTACTTATATCTAATAAATACATAAATAAATAAATAAACATTTTTTAAAAAGGATAAAAAAGAAAGAAAAACCAGGGAGGCCTGCCACCCTTGTCTGTCTGTCTCTTTGTCTGCCTGATCCCCTGGAACTGGAGATGGGCCACCATATAGTTGCTGGTAGTTGATCCCAGGTTCTCTGGTAGAGGAGACAATGCTGTTAATTGTTGAGCCCTTTCAGTGGCCCCACACATCTTTAAATTTTTAGAAGTATATATGAGGCTGTGTTTATGTACATCATATGCAGGCCATAAGAGGGATTTAGATTCTCCAGAATCTGACACCCTCTTGTGGAGTGTCTGAAGAGAGCTACAGTGTACTTATATATAATAAATAAATAAATAAATAAATAAATAAATAAATAAATAAACATTTCTTAAAAAGGATAAGAAAGAAAGTAAAACTAGGCAGGCCTGCAATCCTTGTCTGTCTGTCTGTCTGTCTGTCTGATCCCCTGGAACTGGAGATGGGCCACCATATAGTTGCTGGTAGTTGATCCCAGGTTCTCTGGTAGAGGAGACAATGCTGTTAATTGTTGAGCCGTTTCAGTGGCCCCACACTTCTTTAAATTTTTAGAAGTATATGTGAGGCTGTGTTTATGTACATCATATGCAGACCATAAGAGGGATTTAGATTCTCCAGAATATGACACCCTCTTCTGAAGTGCCTGAAGACAGCTACAGTGTACTTATATCTAATAAATACATATATAAATAAATAAACATTTTTAAAATGTATAAGAAAGAAAGAAAAACCAAGCAGGCCTGCAATCCTTGTCTGTCTGTCTGTATGTATGTCTGTCTGATCCCCTGGAACTGGAATTGGGCCACAATATAGTTGCTGGTAGTTGATCCCAGGTCCTCTGGAAGAGGAGACAATGCTGTTAATTGTTGAGCCCTTTCAGTGGCCACAACCATGTTTAAATTTTTAGAAGTATATGTGAGGCTGTGTTTATGTACATCATATGCAGACCATAAGAGGGATATAGATTCTCCAGAATCTGACACCCTCTTCTGGAGAGTCTGAAGATAGCTACAGTGTACTTATATCTAATAAATACATAAATAAATAAATAAATAAATAAATAAATAAATAAATAAATAAATAAATAAACATTTTTAAAAAGGATAAGAAATAAAGAAAAATCAGGCAGGCCTGCCATCCTTATCTCTGTCTGTCTGTCTGTCTGTCTGTCTGATCCCCTGTAACTTGAGATGGGCCACCATATAGTTGCTGGTATTTGATCCCACGTTCTCTGGAAGAGGAGACAATGGTGTTAATTGTTGAGCCCTTTCAGTGGGCCCACCCATCTTTAAATTTTTAGAAGTATATGTGAGGCTGTGTTTATGAACATCATATGCAGACCATAAGAGGGATTTAGATTCTCCAGAATATGACACCCTCTTCTAGAGTGTCTGAAGACAGCTACAGTGTACTTATATCTAATAAATACATAAATAAATAAATAAACATTTTTTAAAAAGGATAAGAAAGAAAGAAAGACCAGGCAGGCCTGCCAACTTGTCTGTCTGTCTGTCTGTCTGTCTATCTGTCAGATCCCCTGGAACTGGAGATGGGCCACCATATAGTTGCTGGTAGTTGATCCCAGGTTCTCTGGAAGAGGAGACAATGCTGTTAATTGTTGAGCCCTTTCAGTGGCCCCACACATCTTTAAATTTTTAGAAGTATATGTGAGGCTGTGTTCATGTACATCATATGCAGACCATAAGAGGGATATAGATTCTCCAGAATCTGACACCCTCTTCTGGAGAGTCTGAAGACAGCTACAGTGTACTTATATCTAATAAATACATAAATAAATAAATAAATGAATAAATAAATAAATAAACATTTTTTAAAAAGGATAAGAAAGAAAGAAAAATCAGGCAGGCAGGCCTGCCATCCTTATCTCTGTCTGTCTGTCTGTCTGTTGTCTTATCCCCTGGAACTTGAGATGGGCCACCATATAGTTGCTGGTAGTTGATCCCACGTTCTCTGGAAAAAGAGACAATGGTGTTAATTGTTGAGCCCTTTCAGTGGGCCCACCCATCTTTTAATTTTTAGAAGTATATATGAGGCTGTGTTTATGTACATCATATGCAGACCATAAGAGGGATTTAGATTCTCCAGAAGATGACACCCTCTTCTAGAGTGTCTGAAGACAGCTACAGTGTACTTATATCTAATACATAAATAAATAAATAAATAAATAAATAAATAAATAAATAAATATTTTTTTAAACGTATAAGAAAGAAAGAATGACCAGGCAGGCCTCCATCCTTATCTCTGTCAGTCTGTCTGTCTGTCTCTCTGATCCCTTGGAACTGGAGATGGGCCACCATATAGTTTCTGTTAGTTGATCCCAGGTTCTCTGGAAGAGGAGACATTGCTGTTAATTGTTGAGCCCTTTCAGTGGCTCCACCTATCTTTAAATTTTTAGAAGTATATTTTAGGCTGTGTTTATGTACATCATATGCAGACCATAAGAGGGATTTAGATTCTCCAGAATTTGACACCCTCTTCTGGAGTGTCTGAAGACAACTACAGTGTACTTATATCTAATAAATAAATAAATAAATAAATAAATAAATAAATAAATAAACATTATTTTAAAAGGATAAGAAAGAAAGTAAGACCAGGCAGGCCTGCCATCCTTATCTCTGTCTGTCTGTCTGTCTGTCTGATCCCCTGGAACTGGAGATGGGCTACCATATAGTTGCTGGTAGTTGATCCCAGGTTCTCTGGAAGAGGAGACAATGCTGTTAATTGTTGAGCCCTATCAGTGGCCCTACACATCTTTAAATTTTTAGATGTGTATGTGAGGCTGTGTTTATGTACATCATATGCAGACCAGAACAGGGATTTAGATTCATCAGAATCTGAAACCCTCTTCTGGAGTGTCTGACGACAGCTACAGTGTACTTATATCTAATAAATACATAAATAAATAAATAAATAAATAAATAAATAAATAAATAAATAAACATTATTGAAACCGGATAAGAAAAAAGAAAGACCAGGCAGGCCTACCATCCTTATCTCTGTCTGTCTGTCTGTCTGTCGTTCTGATCCCCTGGAACTGGAGATGGGCCACCATATAGGTGCTGGTAGTTGATCCCAAGTTCTCTGGAAGAGGAGTCAATGCTGTTAATTGTTGAGCGCTTTCAGTGGCCCCACCCATCGTTAAATTTTTAGAAGTATATGCGAGGCTGTGTTTATGTACCGAATATGCAGACCATAAGAGGGATTTAGATTCTCCAGAATCTGACACCCTCTTCTGGAGTGTCTGAAGACAGCTACAGTGTACTTATATCTAATATATTCATAAATAAACAAATAAACATTTTTAAAAAAGGATAATAAAGAAAGAGAGATGAGGCAGGCCTGCCATCCTTGTCTGTCTGTCTGTCTGTCTGATCCCCTGGAACTGGAGATGGGCCACCATATAATTGCTGGTAGTTGTTCCCAGGTTCTCTGGAAGAGGAGTCAGTGCTGTTAATTGTTGAGCCCTTTCAGTGGCCCCACCCATCTTTAAATTTTTAGAAGTATATGTGAGGCTGTGTTCATGTACATCATATGCAGACCATAAGAGGGATATAGATTCTCGAGAATCTGACACCCTCTTCGGAGGGTTTGAAGACAGCTACAGTGTACTTATATCTAATAAATACATACTTAAATTAATAAACATTTTTTTAAAAGGATAAGAAAGAAGGAAAGACAAGGTAGGCCTGCCATCCTTAACTCTATCTGTCTGTATGTCTGTCTGTCTGTCTGATCCCCTGGAACTGGAGATGGGCCACCATATAGTTGCTGGTAGTTGATCCCAGGTTCTCTATAAGAGGAGACAATGCTGTTAATTGTTGATCCCTTTCATTGGACCCACACATCTTTACATTTTTAGATGTAAATGTGAGGCTGTGTGTATGTACATCATATGCAGACCATAAGAAGGATATAGATTCTCCAGAATCTGACACCCTCTTCTGGAGTGTCTGAAGACAGCTACAGTGTACGTATATCTAATAAATACATACATAAATAAATAAATAAATAAACAAACATTTTTTAAAAGGGATAAGAAAGAAAGAAAAACCAGGCAGGCCTGCCATCCTTGTCTGTCTTTCTCTCTGTCTGTCTGTCTTGCCTAGCCCCTTGAGTAGCCTAGCCTAGTCCCTTGCCTTGACTAGCCCAGCCCCTTGCCTAGCCTAGCCTAGCCCAGCCCTGCCTTGCCTAGCCCTGCCTATCCCTGTCTTTAACCAGGCTGGCCTCGAACTCAGAAACTGACTGCCTCTGCCTCCAGAGTGCTCTCATTAAGAGCTCGAGCCACCACTGACTGTTGGGTTTTCTAAGTCTTACATAGGTATGGTCTGTTTCTCAGCTGTGAAACCCTAATTAACACATGTAGTCTGTCCTAGGTCAGCCATAGCTACAGACTGAGGCCTTTTCTAAAACAAAACAAAAGAAAACAAAAAATAGAAATAATAAAATAAATAAATTAAGCAACCACATGATATCTTTTCTTTCTTTCAATGATACTCAGAGCTTGAAGCAGTTCACCCATGAGACCTCAGCTCCGGACATTGAGGCTCTTTCCCTAACAAGTATTATGGCTGAACCTGAGGGGTTCTACTGCTGATTTGTGTCCCCCACTTTAAAAAAATAGTTGTTTTCAAAGGCTGCAGGTTCTTAGCCCTGTTCCTTGTTACAGTTGAGTCACAGCCCTGAAAGTTCAGTGGTAGTTAAAGGCACTGAGAAGGGCTTCCTATAGACATCAAAGACCAAGTCTTTGTTTTTAAAAAGTTAATCTGGATTCCCCCACCCCCTGGCATCCTTAGAATTCCTAGAAAGGAAGGCAGGGAACTGGGCAGAAGGGTGCAATGCTACTGGTGTTTGTAAGTGGTAACAGAAAGCTTTCTCTTGTTGGTACCCTACCCCAAGTTACACTGTCACTTCTTTTTCCTAGTTGTTGTTTTGTCGGTTTGTATTCTCAACATAGACCCTTTTCCTTCCTAACCTTGGCTGTCCTGAACCTTACTGTCCTTGAACTCAGTGATTTGCCTGTCTTGCTGGGATGAAACTGTGAGCTACCATCCAGAAGGAAGCACCCTGCTGAGGTTAGATTGGGGTCTTTTCCATTTTCCTCTATGAACATGCATATGGCAGGCCTGATCTTTCTTTTTTACTTTTCCTTTTCTTTTTAAAGATTTATTTATTTATTATATTTAAGTATGCTGTAGCTATCTTCAGACAGTCCAGAAGAGGGTGTCAGATTCTGAAGAATCTAAATCATTCTTATTGTCTGCATATGATGTATATAAACACAGCCTCACATATACTCAAAAAAAAAAAAAAGAAAAAAGAAAAAGAAAGATGTGGCTACAGAGAGGACTCAACAATTAAGAGCATTGTCTCCTCTTCCAGAGAACCTGGGCTCAATTACCAGTATTATATATGGTGGCCCATCTCCAGTTCCAGGGGATCTAATACTCTGTTCTGGAGTCTGTGGGCACAGCATACACATGCAAAACATTCTTACACAATCATTGAGAGAGGAGAGAGAGGGATTGAGAGAGAGGGGAGGTAATCATACCTCCTGACGAGTTTGAAGACCTGAGCTTCATCACTCACACAAATAAATAAATGCAAAATATTTTTTTATAAATAAACTCTTCCATTGCCCTTTAAAAATTCCTAGAAAACAAGTTTTATAAGCAAAAGTTATATTTACTATATCTAAAGGACAGTCATTAGCATATTCAATAAATAGAAAAAGGCCTGTTAGTCTTAGAAATGAAAAAGACAAACCAAGGAAGGTTTGCAATTACATAATGAGGCAGCTCAGCCCAGCTCTAAGGTTGGAAATAAGACTCGAGAATAGGATACACCTGAAGACAGCCAGCCATTGTTTTTTGTTTTGGAGGCTGAAAGGATACACCTGAAGACAGCCAATGCTGTGTGATGGTAATCTGGTATTTTTTTTTTTAATTTTTAAAAACTTTAACACTTTTTATTAAACTTTTATAAAAACTTTTTATTATAAACTTTTCTTTCTTTCTTTCTTCCTTTCTTTCTTTCCTCACCCTAGCCCCTACCCTAGCCCTGTCTTTCACCAGGGTGGCCTCGAACTCAGAAACTGACTGCCTCTGCCTACAGAGTGCTCTCATTAAGAGCTTGAGCCACCACTGAATGTAGGGTTTTCTAAGCCTTACCTTGCTCTTGGTGTCTGTTCTCAGCTGTGAAACCCTAATTAACACAAGTAGGCAGTCCTGGGTCAGCCAGAGTACAGACTGAGGACTTCTCTAAAAACAAATAAAACAAAACAAAACAACAAATAGAAATAATAAAATACATAAATTAAGCAACCACAGCATAGCTTTTCTCTATCTAGGTGGTACTCAGAAATTCCAGCAGTTGGCCTGTGACACCTCAGCTCAGTATATGTGAGGCTGTGTTTATGTACATCATATGCAGACCATAAGAGGGATTTACATTCTCCAGAATATGACACCCTCCTCTGGAGTGTCTAAAGAAAGACCAGTGTACTTATATCTAAGAAATACATAAATAAATAAATAAATAAATAAATAAATAAATAAATAAATAAATAAATATTTTTTAAAAAGGATAAGAAAGAAAGAAAGACCAGGCAGGCCTACCATCCTTATCTCTGTATGTCTGTCTGTCTGATCCCCTGGAACTGGAGATGGGCCACCTTGTAGGTGCTGGTAGTTGATCCCAGGTTCTCTGGAAGAGGAGACAATGCTGTTAATTGTTGAGCCCTTTCAGTGGCCCCACCCATTTTTAATTTTTAGAAGTATATGTGAGGCTGTGTTTATGTACATCATATTCAAACCATAAGAGGGATTTAGATTCTCCAGAATCTGACACCCTCTTCTGGAGTGTCTGAAGACGGCTACAGTGTATTTATATCTAATAAATAAATAAATAAATAAATAAATAAATAAATAAAAATTTTTTAAAAAGTATAAGAAATAAAGAAAGACCAGGCAGGCCTGCCATCCTTGTCTGTCTGTCTGTCTGTCTGATCCCCTGGAACTGGAGATGGGCCACCATATAATTGCTGGTAGTTGATCCCAGGTTCTCTGGAAGAGGATTCAGTGCTGTTAATTGTTGAGCCCTTTCAGTGGCCCCACCCATCTTTAAATTTTTAGAAGTATATGTGAGGCTGTGTTCATGTACATCATATGCAGACCATAAGAGGGATATAGATTCTCGAGAATCTGACACCCTCTTCGGGAGTGTTTGAAGACAGCTACAGTGTATTTATATCTAATAAATACATACTTAAATTAATAAACATTTTTTTAAAAGGATAAGAAAGAAGGAAAGACAAGGTAGGCCTGCCATCCTTAACTCTATCTGTCTGTATGTCTGTCTGTCTGTCTGATCCCCTGGAACTGGAGATGGGCCACCATATAGTTGCTGGTAGTTGATCCCAGGTTCTCTCTAAGAGGAGACAATGCTTTTAATTGTTGATCCCTTTCATTGGACCCACACATCTTTAAATTTTTAGATGTAAATGTGAGGCTGTGTGTATGTACATCATATGCAGACCATAAGAGGGATATAGATTCTCCAGAATCTGACACCCTCTTCTGGAGTGTCTGAAGACAGCTACAGTGTACTTATATCTAATAAATACATAAATAAATAAATAAATAAATCAATAAATAAATAAATAAACATTTTTTAAAAGGGATAAGAAAGAAAGAAAAACCAGGCAGGCCTGCCATCCTTGTCTGTCTTTCTCTCTGTCTGTCTGTCTTGCCTAGCCCCTTGAGTAGCCTAGCCTAGTCCCTTGCCTTGACTAGCCCAGCCCCTTGCCTAGCCTAGCCTAGCCCAGCCCTGCCTTGCCTAGCCCTGCCTATCCCTGTCTTTAACCAGGCTGGCCTCGAACTCAGAAACTGACTGCCTCTGCCTCCAGAGTGCTCTCATTAAGAGCTCGAGCCACCACTGACTGTTGGGTTTTCTAAGTCTTACATAGGTATGGTCTGTTTCTCAGCTGTGAAACCCTAATTAACACATGTAGTCTTTCCTAGGTCAGCCATAGCTACAGACTGAGGCCTTTTCTAAAACAAAACAAAAGAAAACAAAAAATAGAAATAATAAAATAAATAAATTAAGCAACCACATGATATCTTTTCTTTCATTCAATGATACTCAGAGCTTGAAGCAGTTCACCCATGAGACCTCAGCTCCGGACATTGAGGCTCTTTCCCTAACAAGTATTATGGCTGAACCTGAGGGGTTCTACTGCTGATTTGTGTCCCCCACTTTAAAAAAATAGTTGTTTTCAAAGGCTGCAGGTTCTTAGCCCTGTTCCTTTTTACAGTTGAGTCACAGCCCTGAAAGTTCAGTGGTAGTTAAAGGCACTGAGAAGGGCTTCCTATAGACATCAAAGACCAAGTCTTTGTTTTTAAAAAGTTAATCTGGATTCCCCCACCCCCTGGCATCCTTAGAATTCCTAGAAAGGAAGGCAGGGACCTGGGCAGAAGGGTGCAATGCTACTGGTGTTTGTAAGTGGTAACAGAAAGCTTTCTCTTGTTGGTACCCTACCCCAAGTTACACTGTCACTTCTTTTTCCTAGTTGTTGTTTTGTCGGTTTGTATTCTCAACATGGACCCTTTTCCTTCCTAACCTTGGCTGTCCTGAACCTTACTGTCCTTGAACTCAGTGATTTGCCTGTATTGCTGGGATGAAACTGTGAGCTACCATCCAGAAGGAAGCACCCTGCTGAGGTTAGATTGGGGTCTTTCCCATTTTCCTCTATGAACATGCATATGGCAGGCCTGTTCTTTCTTCTTTACTTTTCCGTTTCTTTTTAAAGATTTATTTATTTATTATATTTAAGTATGCTGTAGCTATCTTCAGACAGTCCAGAAGAGGGTGTCAGATTCTGAAGAATCTAAATCATTCTTATTGTCTGCATATGATGTATATAAACACAGCCTCACATATACTCAAAAAAAAAAAAGAGAGAAAGAAAGATGTGGCTACAGAGAGGGCTCAACAATTAAGAGCATTGTCTCCTCTTCCAGAGAACCTGGGCTCAATTACCAGTATTATATATGGTGGCCCATCTCCAGTTCCAGGGGATCTAATACTCTGTTCTGGAGTCTGTGGGCACAGCATACACATGCAAAACATTCTTACACAATCATTGAGAGAGGAGAGAGAGGGGTTGAGAGAGAGGGGAGGTAATCATACCTCCTGATGAGTTTGAAGACCTGAGCTTCATCACTCACACAAATAAATAAATGCAAAATATTTTTTTATAAATAAACTCTGCCATTGCCCTTTAAAAATTCCTAGAAAACAAGTTTTATAAGCAACAGTTATATTTACTATATCTAAAGGACAGTCATGAGCATATTCAATAAATAGAAAAAGGCCTGTTAGTCTTAGAAATGGAAAAGACAAACCAAGGAAGGTTTGCAATTACATAATGAGGCATCTCAGCCCAGCTCTAAGTTTGGAAATAAGACTCGAGAATAGGATACACCTGAAGACAGCCAGCCATTGTTTTTTGTTTTGGAGGCTGAAAGGATACACCTGAAGACAGCCAATGCTGTGTGATGGTGATCTGGTATTTTTTTTTTTTAATTTTTAAAAACTTTAACACTTTTTATAAAACTTTTATAAAAACTTTTTCTTTCTTTCTTTTCTTTCTTCCTTTCCTCACCCTAGCCCCTACCCTAGCCCTGTCTTTCACCAGGGTGGCCTCGAATTCAGAAACTGACTGCCTCTTCCTACAGAGTGCTCTCATTAAGAGCTTGAGCCACCACTGAATGTAGGCTTTTCTAAGCCTTACCTTGCTCTTGGTGTCTGTTCGCAGCTGTGAAACCCTAATTAACACAAGTAGGCAGTCCTGGGTCAGCCAGAGCTACAGACAGAGGACTTCTCTAAAAACAAATAAAACAAAACAAAACAACAAATAGAAATAATAAAATACATAAATTAAGCAACCACAGCATAGCTTTTCTCTATCTAGGTGGTACTCAGAAATTCCAGCAGTTGGCCTGTGACTCCTCAGCTCAGTATATATGTGGCTGTGTTTATGTACATCATATGCAGACCATAAGAGGGATTTAGATTCTCCAGAATATGACACCCTCTTCTGGAGTGTCTGAAGACAGCTACAGTGTACTTATATATAAAATAATTAAATAAATAAATAAATAATTAAATAAATAAATAAATAAATAAACATTTTTTAAAAAGGATAAGAAAGAAAGTAAAACCAGGCAGGCCTGCAATCCTTGTCTGTCTTTCTGTCTGTCTGATCCCAAGGAACTGGTGATGGGCCACCATATAGTTGCTGATAGTGATCCCAGGTTCTATGGTAGAGGAGACAATGCTGTTAATTTTTGAGCCGTTTCAGTGGCCCCACACATCTTTAAATTTTTAGAAGTATATGTGAGGCTGTGTTTATGTACATCATATGCAGACCATAAGAGGGATTTAGATTCTCCAGAATATGACACCCACTTCTGAAGTGTCTGAAGACAGCTACAGTGTACTTATATCTAATAAATACATATATAAATAAATAAACATATTTAAAATGTATAAGAAAGAAAGAAAAACCAGGCAGGCTTGCAATCCTTGTCTGTCTGTCTGTCTGTATGTCTGTCTGATTCCCTGGAACTGGAGATGGGCCACAGTATAGTTGCTGGTAGTTGACCCCAGGTCCTCTGGAAGAGGAGACAATGCTGTTAATTGTTGAGCCCTTTCAGTGGCCCCACCCATCTTTAAATTTTTAGAAGTATATGTGAGGCTGTGTTTATGTACATCATATGCAGACCATAAGAGGGATATAGATTCTCCAGAATCTGAAACCATCTTCTGGAGAGTCTGAAGACAGCTACAGTGTACTTATATCTAATAAATACATAAATAAATAATTAAATAAATAAATGAATAAATGAATAAATAAACATTTTTAAAAAGGATAAGAAAGAAAGAAAAATCAGGCAGGCCTGCCATCCTTATCTCTGTCTGTCTATCTGTCTGTCTGATCCCCTGCAACTTGAGATGGGCCACCATATAGTTGCTGGTAGTTTATCCCACATGTCTGGAAGAGGAGACAATAGTGTTAATTCTTGAGCCCTTTAGTGGGCCCACCCATCTTTAAATTTTTAGAAGTATATGTCAGGCTGTGTTTATGTACATCATATGCAGACCATAAGACGGATTTAGATTCTCCAGAATATGACACCCTCTTCTAGAGTGTCTGAAGACAGCTACAGTGTACTTATATCTAATAAATACATAAATAAATAAATAAACATTTTTTAAAAAGGATAAGAAAGAAAGAAAGACCAGGCAGTCCTGCCACCTTGTCTGTCTGTCTGTCTGTCTGTCTGTCTATCTGTCAGATCCCCTGGAACTGGAGATGGACCCCCATATAGCTGCTGGTAGTTGATCCCAGGTTATCTGGAAGAGGAGACAATGCTTTAATTGTTGAGCCCTTTCAGTGGCCCCACCCATCTTTAATTTTTTAGAAGTATACCTGAGGCTGTGTTCATGTACATCATATGCAGACCATAAGAGGGATATAGATTCTCCAGAATCTGACACCATCTTCTGGAGAGTCTGAAGACAGCTACAGTGTATTTATATCTAATAAATACATAAATAAATAAATAAATGAATGAATAAATAAATAAATAAACATTTTTTAAAAAGTATAAGAAAGAAAGAAAAATCAGGCAGGCCTGCCATCCTTATCTCTGTCTGTCTGTCTGTCTGTCATATCCCCTGGAACTTGAGATGGGCCACCATATAGTTGCTGGTAGTTGATCTTACATTGTCTGGAAGAGGAGAAAATGGTGTTAATTGTTTAGCCCTTTCAGTGGGCCCACCCATCTTTAAATTTTTAGAAGTATATGTGAGGCTGTGTTTATGTACATCATATGCAGACCATAAGAGGGATTTAGATTCTCCAGAAGATGACACCCTCTTCTAGAGTGTCTGAAGACAGCTACAGTGTACTTATATCTAATAAATACATAAATAAATAAATAAATAAATAAACAAACATTTTTTTTAAAAGTATAAGAAAGAAAGAAAGACCAGGCAGGCCTCCATCCTTATCTCTGTCTGTCTGTCTGTCTGTCTGATACCCTGGAACTGGAGATGGGCCACCATATAGTTGCTGGTAGTTCATCCAAGGTTCTCTGGAAGAGGAGACAATGCTGTTAATTGTTGAGCCCTTTCTGTGGCCCCACCAATCTTTAAATTTTTAGAAGTATATGTGAGGCTGTGTTTATGTACATCATATGCAGACCATAAGAGTGATTTAGATTCTCCAGAATCTGCCACCCTCTTCTGGAGTGTCTGAAGACAGCTAAAGTTTACTTATATCTAATAAATAAATAAATAAATAAATAAATAAATAAATAAATAAATAAATAAATAAACATTTTTTAAAAAGGATAAGAAAGAAAGACCAGGCAGGCCTGCCATCCTTATCTCTGTCTGTCTGTCTGTCTGTCTGATCCCTTGGAACTGGAGATGGGCTACCATATAGTTGCTGGTAGTTGATCCCAGGATCTCTGGAAGAGGAGACAATGCTGTTAATTGTTGAGCCCTATCAGTGGCCCTACCCATCTTTAAATTTTTAGAAGTGTATGTGAGGCTGTGTTTATGTACATCATATGCAGACCAGAAGAGGGATTTAGATTCATCAGAATCTGACACCCTCTTCTGGAGTGTCTGAAGACAGCTACAGTGTACTTATATCTAATAAATGCATAAATAAATAAATAAATAAATAAATAAATAAATAAATAAACATTATTTAAACCGGATAAGAAAAAAGAAAGACCAGGCAGGCCTACCATCCTTATCTCGGTCTGTCTGTCTGTCTGTCGTTCTGATCCCCTGGAACTGGAGATGGGCCACCATATAGGTGCTGGTATTTGATCCCAGGTTCTCTGGAAGAGGAGACAATGCTGTTAATTGTTGAACGCTTTCAGTGGCCCCACCCATCGTTAAATTTTTAGTAGTATATGTGAGGCTGTGTTTATGTACATCATATGCAGAACATAAGAGGGATTTAGATTCTCCAGAATCTGACACCCTCTTCTGGAGTGTCTAAAGACAGCTACAGTGTACTTATATCTAATAAATACATAAATAAATAAACATTTTTTAAAAACGATAAGAATAAAAGAAACACCAGGCAGGCCTGCCATCATTATCCTTGTCTGTCTGTCTGTCTGTCTGATCCCCTGGGAGTGGAGATGGGCCACCATATAGTTGCAGGTAGTTGATCCCAGGTTCTCTGGAAGAGGAGACAATGCTGTTAATTGTTGAACCCTTTCAGTGGCCCCCCCCTTTAAATTTTAAGAAGTAAATGTGAGGCTGTGTTTATGTACATCGTATGCAGACCTTAAGAGGGATTTAGATTCTCCAGAATCTGACACCTTCTTCTGGAGTTTCTGAAGACGGCTACAGTGTACTTATATCTAATAAACATATAAATAAATAAATAAACATTTTTTAAAAAGGATAAGAAAGAAAGAAAGACCAGGCAGGCCTGCCATCCTTATCTCTGCCAGTCTGTCTGTCTGTCAGACTGTCTGATCCCTTGGAAATGGAGATGGGCCACCATATAGTTGCTGTTATTGATCCCAGGTACTCTGGAAGAGGAGACATGGCTGTTAACTGTTGAGCCCTTTCAGTGGCTCCACCTATCTTTAAATTTTTAGAAGTGTATGTTAGGCTGTGTTTATGTACATCATATGCAGACCATAAGAGGGATTTAGATTCTCCAGAATCTGACACCCTCTTCTGGAGTGTCTGAAGACAACTACAGTGTACTTATATCTAATAAATACATACATATATAAATAAATAAATAAATAAATAAATAAATAAATAAACATTTTTTAAAAAAAAGGATATGAAAGAAAGAAAGACCAGGCAGGCCTGCCATCCTTATCACTGTCTGTCTGTCTGTCTGTCTGATCCCCTGGAACTGGAGATGTGCCACCTTATAGGTGCTGGTAGTTGATCCCAGGTTCTCTGGAAGAGGAGACAATGCTGTTAATTGTTGAGTCCTTTTGTGGACCCACCTATTTTTAATTTTTAGAAGTATATGTGAGGCTGTGTTTATGTACATCATATGCAGACCATAAGAGGGATTTAGATTCTCCAGAATATGACACCCTCTTCTGGAGTGTCTGAAAACAGCTACAGTGTAGTTATATCTAATAAATACATAAATAAATATATAAATAAACATTTTTCAAAAAGGATAAGAAAGAAAGAAAGAAAGACCAGGTAGGCCTGCCATCCTTATCACTGTCTGTATGTCTGTCTGTCTGATCCCGTGGAACTGGAGATGGGCCACCATATAGTTGCTGGTAGTTGATCCCAGGTACTCTGGAAGAGGAGACAATGCTGTTAATTGTTGAGCTTTTAGAGTGGCCCCACCCTTCTTTAAATTTTTAGAAGTATATATGAGGCTGTGTTTATGTACATCATATGCAGACCATAAGAGGGATTTTGATTCTCCAGAATCTGACACCCTCTTCTGGAGTGTCTGAACAGCTACAGTGTACTTATATCTAATAAATAAATAAATAAATAAATAAATAAATAAATAAATAAATAAATAAATTAATTAATACACATTTTTTTAAAAAAGGATAAGAAAGAAAGAAAGACCAGGCAGGCCTGCCATTCTTATCACTGTCTGTCTGTCTGTCTGTCTGATCCCCTGGAACTGGAGATGTGCCACCTTGTAGGTGCTGGTAGTTGATCCCAGGTTCTCTGGAAGAGGAGACAATGCTGTTAATTGTTGAGTCCTTTCAGTGGCCCCACCTATTTTTAATTTTTAGAAGTATATGTGAGGCTGTGTTTATGTACATCATATGCAGACCATAAGAGGGATTTAGATTATCCAGAATATGACACCCTCTTCTGAAGTGTCTGAAGACAGCTACAGTGTACTTATATCTAATAAATATATATATAAATAAATAAACATTTTTAAAATGTATAAGAAAGAAAGAAAAACGAGGCAGGCCTGCAATCCTTGTCTGTCTGTCTGTATGTATGTCTGTCTGATCCCCTGGAACTGGAGATGGGCCACAATATAGTTGCTGGTAGTTGATCCCAGGTCCTCTGGAAGAGGAGACAATGGTGTTAATTGTTGATCCCTTTCAGTGGGCCCACCCATCTTTAAATTTTTAGAAGTATATGTGAGGCTGTGTTTATGTACATCATATGCAGACCATAAGAGGGATTTAGATTCCCCAGAATATGACACACTCTTCTAGAGTGTCTGAAGACAGCTACAGTGTACTTATATCTAATAAATACATAAATAAATAAATAAACACTTTTTAAAAAGAATAAGAAAGAAAGATAGACCAGGCAGGCCTGCCACCTTGTCTGTCTGTCTGTCTGTCTGTCTATCTGTCAGATACCCTGGAACTGGAGATGGGCCACCATATAGTTGCTGGTAGTTGATCCCCGGTTCTCTGGAAGAGGAGACAATGCTGTTAATTGTTGAGCCCTTTCAGTGGCCCCACCCATCTTTAAATTTTTAGAAGTATATGTGAGGCTGTGTTCATGTACATCATATGCAGACCATAAGAGGGATATTGATTCTCCAGAATCTGACACCCTCTTCTGGAGAGTCTGAAGACAGCTACAGTGTACTTATATCTAATAAATAAATAAATAAATAAATAAATAAATAAATGAATAAATAAACATTTTTTAAAAAGGATAAGAAAGAAAGAAAAATCAGGCAGGCCTGCCATCCTTATCTCTGTCTGTCTGTCTGTCTGTCTTATCCCCTGGAACTTGAGATGGGCCACCATATAGTTGCTGGTAGTTGATCCCACGTTCTCTGGAAGAAGAGACAATGCTGTTAATTGTTGAGCCCTCTCAGTGGCCCCACACATCTTTAAATTTTTAGAAGTATATATGAGGCTGTGTTTATGTACATCATATGCAGACCATAAAAGGGATTTAGATTCTCCAGAATCTGACACCCTCTTCTGGAGTGTCTGAAAACAGCTACAGTGTACTTATATCTAATAAATACATAAATAAATATATAAATAAACATTTTTTTAAAAAGGATAAGAAAGAAAGAAAGAAAGAAAGAAAGAAAGAAAGAAAGAAAGAAAGAAAGAAAGAAAGAAAGAAAGAAAGAAAGACGAGGCAGGCCTGCCATGCTTATCACTGTCTGTATGTCTGTCTGTCTGATCCCGTGGAACTGTAGATGGGCCACCATATAGTTGCTGGTAGTTGATCCCAGATACTCTGGAAGAGGAGACAATGCTGTTAATTGTTGAGCTTTTAGAGTGGCCCCACCCTTCTTTAAATTTTTAGAAGTATATGTGAGGCTGTGTTTATGTACATCATATGCAGACCATAAGAGGGATTTAGATTCTCCAGAATCTGACACCCTCTTCTGGAGTATCTGAACAGCTACAGTGTACTTATATCTAATAATAAATAAATAAATAAATAAATAAATAAATAAATAAATAAATAAACATTTTTTTAAAAAAAGGATAAGAAAGAAAGAAAGACCAAGCAGGCCTGCCATCCTTATCACTGTCTGTATGTCTGTCTGTCTGATCCCCTGGAACTGGAGATGGGCCATTTTGTAGGTGCTGGTAGTTGATCCCAGGTTCTCTGGAAGAGGAGACAATGCGGTTAATTGTTGAGTCCTTTCAGTGGCCCCACCTATTTTTAATTTTTAGAAGTATATGTGAGGCTGTGTTTATGTACATCATAGGCAGACCATAAGAGGGATTTAGATTCTCCAGAATATGACAGCCTCTTCTGAAGTGTCTGAAGACAGCTACAGTGTACTTATATCTAATAAATATATATATAAATAAATAAACATTTTTAAAATGTATAAGAAAGAAAGAAAAACCAGGCAGGCCTGCAATCCTTGTCTGTCTGTCTGTATGTATGTCTGTCTGATCCCCTGGAACTGGAGATGGGCCACAATATAGTTGCTGGTAGTTGATCCCAGGTCCTCTGGAAGAGGAGACAATGCTGTTAATTGTTGAGCCTTTTCAGTGGCCCCACCCAACTTTAAATTTTTAGAAGTATATGTGAGGCTGTGTTTATGTACATAATATGCAGACCATAAGAGGGATATACATTCTCCAGAATCTGACACCCTCTTCTGGAGTGTCTGAAGACAGCTACAGTGTACTTATATCTAGTAAATACATACATAAATAAATAAATGAATAAATGAATAAATAAATAAATAAACATTTTTAAAAAGGATAAGAAAGAAAGAAAAATCAGGCAGGCCTGCCATCCTTATCTCTGTCTGTCTGTCTGTCTGTCTGTCTGATCCCCTGCAACTTGAGATGGGCCACCATATAGTTGCTGGTAGTTGATCCCACGTTCTCTGGAAGAGGAGACAATGGTGTTAATTATTGAGCCCTTTCAGTGGGCCCACCCATCCTTAAATTTTTAGAAGTATATGTGAGGCTGTGTTTATGTACATCATATGCAGACCATAAGAGGGATTTAGATTCTACAGAATATGACACCCTCTTCTAGAGTGTCTGAAGACAGCTACAGTGTACTTATATCTAATAAATACATAAATAAATAAATAAACACTTTTTAAAAAGAATAAGAAAGAAAGAAAGACCAGGCAGGCCTGCCACCTTGTCTGTCTGTCTGTCTGTCTGTCTGTCTATCTGTCAGATACCCTGGAACTGGAAATGGGCCACCATATAGTTGCTGGTAGTTGATCCCAGGTTCTCTGGAAGAGGAGACAATGCTGTTAATTGTTGAGCCCTTTCAGTGGCCCCACCCATCTTTAAATTTTTAGAAGTATATGTGAGGCTGTGTTCATATACATCATATGCAGACCATAAGAGGGATATTGATTCTCCAGAATCTGACACCCTAATCTGGAGAGTCTGAAGACAGCTACAGTGTACTTATATCTAATAAATACATAAATGATTAAATAAATGAATAAATGAATAAATAAATAAATAAATAAATAAATAAATAAATAAATAAACATTTTTTAAAAAGGATAAGAAAGAAAGAAAAATCAGGCAGGCCTGCCATCCTTATCTCTGTCTGTCTGTCTGTCTGTCTGTCTTATCCCCTGGAACTTGAGATTGGCCACCATATAGTTGCTGGTAGTTGATCCCACGTTCTCTGGAAGAAGAGACAATGCTGTTAATTTTTGTGCCCTTTCAGTGGGCCCACACATCTTTAAATATTTAGAAGTATATGTGAGGCTGTGTTTATGTACATCATATGCAGACCATAAGAGGGATTTAGATTCTCCAGAAGATGACACACTCTTCTAGAGTGTCTGAAGACAGCTACAGTGTACGTATATCTAATAAATACATAAATAAATAAATAAATAAATAAATAAATAAATAAATAAATAAATAAATAAATAAACATTTTTTTAAAAGTATAAGAAAGAAAGAAAGACCAGGCAGGCCTCCATCCTTATCTCTGTCATCTGTCTCTCTGTCTGTCTGATCCCTTGGAACTGGAGATGGGCCACCATATAGTTGCTGTTAGTTGATCCCAGGTTCTCTGGAAGAAGCGACAATGCTGTTAATTGTTGAGCCTTTTCAGTGGCTCCACCTATCTTTAAATTTTTAGAAGTATATGTTAGGCTGTGTTTATGTACATCATATGCAGACCATAAGAGGGATTTATATTCTCCAGAATCTGACACCCTCTTCTGGAGTGTCTGAAGACAGCTACAGTGTACTTATATCTAATAAATACATAAATAAATAAATAAACATTTTTTAAAAATGATAAGAAAGAAAGAAAAACCAGGGAGGCCTGCCACCCTTGTCTGTCTGTCTCTTTGTCTACCTGATCCCCTGGAACTGGAGATGGGCCACCATATAGTTGCTGGTAGTTGATCCCAGGTTCTCTGGTAGATGAGACAATGCTGTTAATTGTTGAGCCCTTTCAGTGGCCCCACACATCTTTAAATTTTTAGAAGTATATGTGAGGCTGTGTTTATGTACTTCATATGCAGACCATAAGAGGGATTTAGATTCTCCAGAATCTGACACCCTCTTCTGGAATGTCTGAAGACAGCTACATTGTACTTATATATAATAAATAAATAAATAAATAAATAAATAAATAAATAAATAAATAAATAAATATTTTTTTAAAAGTATAAGAAAGCAAGAAAAACCAGGCAGGCCTCCATCCTTATCTCTGTCTGTCTGTCTGTCTGTCTGATACCCTGGAACTGGAGATGGGCCACCATATAGTTGCTGGTAGTTTATCCAAGGTTCTCTGGAAGAGGAGACAATGCTGTTAATTGTTGAGCCCTTTCTTTGGCCCCACCCATCTTTAAATTTTTAGAAGTATATGTGAGGCTGTGTTTATGTTCGTCATATGCAGACCATAAGAGCGATTTAGATTCTACAGAATCTGACACCCTCTTCTGGAGTGTCTGAAGATTGCTACAGTGTACTTATATCTAACAAATATATAAATAAATAAATAAATAAACAAACATTTTTTAAAAAGGATAAGAAAGAAAGAAAGACCAGTGGGGGCTGCCATCCTTATCTTTGTCTGTCTGTCTGTCTCTCTGTTTGTCTGTCTGTCTGATCTCCTGGAACTGGAGATGGGCCACCATTTTGTTGCTGGTAGTTGATCCCAGGTCTTCTGAAGAGGAGACAATGCTGTTAATTGTTCAGCCCTTTCAGTGGCCCCACCCATCTGTAAATTTCTAGAAGTAAATGTGATGCTGTGTTTATGTACATCATATTCAGACCATTAAAGAGGGATTTATATTCTCCAGAATCTGACACCGTCTTTTGGAGTGTCTATGACGGATACAGTGTACTTATATCTAATAAATACATAAATAAAGAAATAAACATTTTTTAAAAACGATAAGAAAGAACGAAAGACCAGGCAGGCCTGCCATCCTTGTCTGTCTGTCTGTCTGTCTGATTCCCTGGAACTGGAGATGGGCCACCATATAATTGCTGGTAGTTGATCCCAGGTTCTCTGGAAGAGGATTCAGTGCTGTTAATTGTTGAGCCCTTTCAGTGGCCCCACCCATCTTTAAATTTTTAGAAGTATATGTGAGGCTGTGTTCATGTACATCATATGCAGACCATAAGAGGGATATAGATTCTCCAGAATCTGACACCAACTTCGGGAGTGTTTGAAGACAGCTACAGTGTACTTATATCTAATAAATACATACTTAAATTAATAAACATTTTTTTAAAAGGATAAGAAAGAAGGAAAGACCAGGTAGGCCTGCCATACTTAACTCTACCTGTCTGTATGTCTGTCTGTCTGTCTGATCCCCTGGAACTGGAGATGGGCTACCATATAGCTGCTGGTAGTTGATCCCAGGTTCTCTATAAGAGGAGACAATGCTGTTAATTGTTGATCCCTTTCACTGGCCCCACACATCTTTAAAATTTTAGATATAAATGTGAGGCTGTGTGTATGTACATCATATGCAGACAATAAGAGGGATATAGATTCTCCAGAATCTGACACCCTCTTCGGGAGTGTCTGAAGACAGCTACAGTGTACTTATATCTAATAAATACATAAATAAATAAACATTTTTTAAAAACGATAAGAAAGAAAGAAACACTAGGCAGGCCTGCCATCATTATTCTTGTCTGTCTGTCTGTCTGTCTGATCCCCTGGGAGTGGAGATGGGCCACCATATAGTTGAAGGTAGTTGATCCCAGGTTCTCTGGAAGAGGAGACAATGCTGTTAATTGCTGAGCCCTTTCAGTGGCCCCCCCCCCCTTTTTATTTTAAGAAGTAAATGTGAGGCTGTGTTTATGTACATCATATGCAGACCATAAGAGGGATTTAGATTCTCCAGAATCTGACACCTTCTTCTGGAGTGTGTGAAGACGGCTACAGTGTACTTATATCTAATAAACATATAAATAAATAAATAAACATTTTTTAAAAAGGATAAGAAAGAAAGAAAGACCAGGCAGGCCTGCCATCCTTATCTCTGTCAGTCTGTCTGTCTGTCAGACTGTCTGATCCCTTGGAACTGGAGATGGGCCACCATATAGTTGCTGTTAGTTGATCCCAGGTTCTCTGGAAGAGGAGACAATGCTGTTAGTTGTTGAGCCCTTTCAGTGGCTCCACCTATCTTTAAATTTTTAGAAGTGTATGTTAGGCTGTGTTTATGTACATCATATGCAGACCATAAGAGGGATTTAGATTCTCCAGAATCTGACACCCTCTTCTGGAGTGTCTGAAGACAACTACAGTGTACTTATACCTAATAAATACATACATACATATATAAATAAATAAATAAATAAATAAATAAATAAATAAATAAACATTATTTTAAAAGGATAAGAAAGAAAGAAAGACCAGGCAGGCCTGCCATACTTATCTCTGTCTGTCTGTCTGTCTGTCTGATCCCCTGGAACTGGAGATGTGCCACCATGTAGGTGCTGGTAGTTGATCCCAGGTTCTCTGGAAGAGGAGACAATGCTGTTAATTGTTGAGCCCTTTCAGTGGCCCCACCCATTTTTAATTTTTAGAAGTATATGTGAGGCTGTGTTTATGTCCATCATATGCAGACCATAAAAGGGATTTAGATTCTCCAGAATCTGACACCCTCTTCTGGAGTGTCTGAAAACAGCTACAGTGTACTTATATCTAATAAATACATAAATAAATATATAAATAAACATTTTTTAAAAAAGGATAAGAAAGAATGAAAGACCAGGTAGGCCTGCCATCCTTATCACTGTCTGTATGTCTGTCTGTCTGATCCCGTGGAACTGGAGATGGGCCACCATATAGTTGCTGGTAGTTGATCCCAGGTACTCTGGAAGAGGAGACAATGCTGTTAATTGTTGAGCTTTTAGAGTGGCCCCACCCTTCTTTAAATTTTTAGAAGTATATGTGAGGCTGTGTTTATGTACATCATATGCAAACCATAAGAGGGATTTAGATTCTCCAGAATCTGACACCCTCTTCTGGAGTGTCTGAACAGCTACAGTGTACTTATATCTAATAATAAATAAATAAATAAATAAATAAATAAATAAATAAATAAATAAATAAATAAATAAATAAACATTTTTTTTAAAAAAGGATAAGAAAGAAAGAAAGACCAGGCAGGCCTGCCATCCTTATCACTGTCTGTCTGTCTGTCTGTCTGATCCCCTGGAACTGGAGATGTGCCACCTTGTAGGTGCTGGTAGTTGATCCCAGGTTCTCTGAAAGAGGAGACAATGCTGTTAATTGTTGAGTCCTTTCAGTGGCCCCACCTATTTTTAATTTTTAGAAGTATATGTGAGGCTGTGTTTATGTACATCATATGCAGACCATAAGAGGGATTCAGATTCTCCAGAATATGACACCCTCTTCTGAAGTGTCTGAAGACAGCTACAGTGTACTTATATCTAATAAATATATATATAAATAAATAAACATTTTTAAAATGTATAAGAAAGAAAGAAAAACCAGGCAGGCGTGCAATCCTTGTCTGTCTGTCTGTACGTATGTCTGTCTGATCCCCTGGAACTGGAGATGGGCCAAAATATAGTTGCTGGTAGTTGATCCCAGGTCCTCTGGAAGAGGAGACAATGCTGTTAATTGTTGAGCCCTTTCAGTGGCCCCACCCATCTTTAAATTTTTAGAAGTATATGTGAGGCTGTGTTTATGTACATCATATGCAGACCATAAGAGGGATATAGATTCTCCAGAATCTGACACCCTCTTCTGGAGTGTCTGAAGACTGCTAGAGTGTACTTATATCTAGTAAATACATAAATAAATAAATAAATAAATAAATAAATAAATAAATAAATGAATAAATGAATAAATAAATAAATAAACATTTTTAAAAGGGATAAGAAAGAAAGAAAAATCAGGCAGGCCTGCCATCCTTATCTCTGTCTGTCTGTCTGTCTATCTGATCCCCTGCAACTTGAGATGGGCCACCATATAGTTGCTGGTAGTTGATCCCACGTTCTCTGGAAGACGAGAAATGGTGTTAATTGTTGAGCCCTTTCAGTGGGCCCACCCATCTTTAAGTTTTTAGAAGTATATGTGAGGCTGTGTTTATGTACATCATATGCAGACCATAAGAGGGATTTATATTCTCCAGAATCTGACACCCTCTTCTAGAGTGTCTGAAGACAGCTACAGTGTACTTATATCTAATAAATACATAAATAAATAAATAAACACTTTTTAAAAAGAATAAGAAAGAAAGAAAGACCAGGCAGGCCTGCCACCTTGTCTGTCTGTCTGTCTGTCTGTCTGTCTATCTGTCAGATACCCTGGAACTGGAGATGGGCCACCATATAGTTGCTGGTAGTTGATCCCAGGTTCTCTGGAAGAGGAGACAATGCTGTTAATTGTTGAGCCCTTTCAGTGGCCCCACCCATCTTAAAATTTTTAGAAGTATATGTGAGGCTGTGTTCATGTACATCATATGCAGACCATAAGAAGGATATTGATTCTCCAGAATCTGACACCCTCTTCTGGAGAGTCTGAAGACAGCTACAGTGTACTTATATCTAATAAATAAATAAATAAATAAATGAATAAATGAATAAATAAATGAATAAATAAACATTTTTTAAAAAGGATAAGAAAGAAAGAAAAATCAGGCAGGCCTGCCATCCTTATCTCTGTCTGTCTGTCTGTCTGTCTGTCTGTCTGTCTGTCTGTCTGTCTTATCCCCTGGAACTTGAGATGGGCCACCATATAGTTGCTGGTAGTTGATCCCACGTTCTCTGGAAGAAGAGACAATGCTGTTAATTGTTGAGCCCTTTCAGTGGCCCCACCCATCTTTAAATTTTTAGAAGTATATGTGAGGCTGTGTTTATGTACATCATATGCAGACCATAAGAGGGTTATAGATTCTCCAGAATCTGACACCCTCTTCTGGTGTGTCTGAAGACAGCTACAGTGTACTTATATCTAGTAAATACATAAATAAATAAATAAATAAATAAATAAATAAATGAATAAATAAATAAATAAATAAATAAATAAACATTTTTTAAAAAGGATAAGAAAGAAAGAAAATTAGGCAGCCCTGCCATCCTTATCTCTGTCTGTCTGTCTGTCGGTCTTATCCCCTGGAACTTGAGATGGGCCACCATATAGTTGCTGGTAGTTGATCCCACGTTCTCTGGAAGAAGAGACAATGCTGTTAATTGTTGAGCCCTTTCAGTGGGCCCACCCATCTTTAAATATTTAGAAGTATATGTGAGGCTGTGTTTATGTACATCATATGCAGACCATAAGAGGGATTTAGATTCTCCAGAAGATGACACTCTCTTCTAGAGTGTCTGAAGACAACTACAGTGTAGTTATATCTAATAAATACATAAATAAATAAATAAATAAATAAATAAATAAATAAATAAATAAACATTTTTTTTTAAGTATAAGAAAGAAAGAAAGACCAGGCAGGCCTCCATCCTTATCTCTGTCAGTCTGTCTGTCTGTCTGTCTGATCCCTTGGAACTGGAGATGGGTCACCATATAGTTGCTGTTAGTTGATCCCAGGTTCTCTGGAAGAAGCGACAATGCTGTTAATTGTTGAGCCTTTTCAATGGCTCCACCTATCTTTAAGTTTTTAGAAGTATATGTTAGGCTGTGTTTATGTACATCATATGCAGACCATAAGAGGGATTTAGATTCTCCAGAATCTGACACCCTCTTCTGGAGTGTCTGAAGACAATTACAGTGTACTTATATCTAATAAATAAATAAATAAATAAATAAATAAATAAACAAACATTATTTTAAAATGATAAGAAAGAGAGACAAAACAGGCAGGCCTGCCCTCCTTATCTCTGTATGTCTGTCTGTCTGTCTGATCCCCTGGAACTGGAGATGGGCCACCATATAGTTGCTGGTAGTTGATCCCAGGTTCTCTGGAAGAAGAGACAATGCTGTTAATTGTTGAGCCCTTTCAGTGGCCCCACCCATCTTAAATTTTTAGAAGTATATGTGAATCTGTGTTTATGTCCATCATATGCAGAACATAAGAGGGATTTATATTCTCCAGAATCTGACACCCTCTTCTGGAGTGTCTGAAGACAGCTACAGTGTACTTATATCTAATAAATACATAAATAAATAAATAAACATTTTTTAAAAATGATAAGAAAGAAAGAAAAACCAGAGAGGCCTGCCACCCTTGTCTGTGTGTCTCTTTGTCTGCCTGATCCCCTGCAACTTGAGATGGGCCACCATATAGTTGCTGGTAGTTGATCCCACGTTCTCTGGAAGAGGAGACAATGGTGTTAATTGTTGAGCCCTTTCAGTGGGCCCACCCATCTTTAAATTTTTAGAAGTATATGTGAGGCTGTGTTTATGTACATCATATGCAGACCATAAGAGGGATTTAGATTCTCCAGAATATGACACCCTCTTCTAGAGTGTCTGAAGACAGCTACAGTGTACTTATATCTAATAAATACATAAATAAATAAATAAACATTTTTTAAAAAGAATAAGAAAGAAAGAAAGACCAGGCAGGCCTGCCATCTTGTCTGTCTGTCTGTCTGTCTGTCTGTCTATCTGTCAGATACCCTGGAACTGGAGATGGGCCACCATATAGTTGCTGGTAGTTGATTCCAGGTTCTCTGGAAGAGGAGACAATGCTGTTAATTGTTGAGCCCTTTCAGTGGCCCCACCCATCTTTAAATTTTTAGAAGTATATGTGAGGCTGTGTTCATGTACATCATATGCAGACCATAAGAGGGATATTGATTCTCCAGAATCTGACACCCTAATCTGGAGAGTCTGAAGAGAGCTACAGTGTACTTATATCTAATAAATAAATAAATAAATAAATAAATAAATAAATAAATGAATGAATAAATAAATAAATAAATAAATAAATAAATAAATAAACATTTTTTAAAAAGGATAAGAAAGAAAGAAAAATTAGGCAGCCCTGCCATCCTTATCTCTGTCTGTCTGTCTGTCGGTCTTATCCCCTGGAACTTGAGATGGGCCACCATATAGTTGCTGGTAGTTGATCCCACGTTCTCTGGAAGAAGAGACAATGCTGTTAATTGTTGAGCCCTTTCAGTGGGCCCACCCATCTTTAAATATTTAGAAGTATATGTGAGGCTGTGTTTATGTACATCATATGCAGACCATAAGAGGGATTTAGATTCTCCAGAAGATGACACTCTCTTCTAGAGTGTCTGAAGACAACTACAGTGTAGTTATATCTAATAAATACATAAATAAATAAATAAATAAATAAATAAATAAATAAATAAATAAACATTTTTTTAAAGTATAAGAAAGAAAGAAAGACCAGGCAGGCCTCCATCCTTATCTCTGTCAGTCTGTCTGTCTGACTGTCTGATCCCTTGGAACTGGAGATGGGCCACCATATAGTTGCTGTTAGTTGATCCCAGGTTCTCTGGAAGAAGCGACAATGCTGTTAATTGTTGAGCCTTTTCAATGGCTCCACCTATCTTTAAGTTTTTAGAAGTATATGTTAGGCTGTGTTTATGTACATCATATGCAGACCATAAGAGGGATTTAGATTCTCCAGAATCTGACACCCTCTTCTGGAGTGTCTGAAGACAATTACAGTGTACTTATATCTAATAAATACATAAATAAATAAATAAATAAATAAATAAACAAACATTATTTTAAAATGATAAGAAAGAGAGACAAAACAGGCAGGCCTGCCCTCCTTATCTCTGTATGTCTGTCTGTCTGTCTGATCCCCTGGAACTGGAGATGGGCCACCATATAGTTGCTGGTAGTTGATCCCAGGTTCTCTGGAAGAAGAGACAATGCTGTTAATTGTTGAGCCCTTTCAGTGGCCCCACCCATCTTAAATTTTTAGAAGTATATGTGAATCTGTGTTTATGTCCATCATATGCAGACCATAAGAGGGATTTATATTCTCCAGAATCTGACACCCTCTTCTGGAGTGTCTGAAGACAGCTACAGTGTACTTATATCTAATAAATACATAAATAAATAAATAAACATTTTTTAAAAATGATAAGAAAGAAAGAAAAACCAGAGAGGCCTGCCACCCTTGTCTGTCTGTCTCTTTGTCTGCCTGATCCCCTGGAACTGGAGATGGGCCACCATATAGTTGCTGGTAGTTTATCCCAGGTTCTCTGGTAGAGGAGACAATGCTGTTAATTGTTGAGCCCTTTCAGTGGCCCCACACATCTTTAAATTTTTAGAAGTATATGTGAGGCTGTGTTTATGTACTTCATATGCAGACCATAAGAGGGATTTAGATTCTCCAGAATCTGACACCCTCTTCTGGAGTGTCTGAAGACAGCTACATTGTACTTATATATAATAAATACATAAATAAATAAATAAATAAATAAATTAATAAATAAATAAATAAATAAACATTTTTTTAAAAGTATAAGAAAGAAAGAAAGACCAGGCAGGCCTCCATCCTTATCTCTGTCTGTCTGTCTGTCTGTCTGATACCCTGGAACTGGAGATGGGCTACCATATAGTTGCTGGTAGTTTATCCAAGGTTCTCTGGAAGAGGAGACAATGCTGTTAATTGTTGAGCCCTTTCTGTGGCCCCACCAATCTTTAAATTTTTAGAAGTATATGTGAGGCTGTGTTTATGTACATCATATGCAGACCATAAGAGCGATTTAGATTCTACAGAATCTGACACCCTCTTCTGGAGTGTCTGAAGATAGTACAGTGTACTTATATCTAATAAATAAATAAATAAATAAATAAATAAATAAATAAATAAATAAATAAACATTATTTTAAAAGGATAAGAAAGAAAGAAAGACCAGGCAGGCCTGCCCTCCTTATCTCTGTCTGTCAGTCTGTCTGTCTGATCCACTGGAACTGGAGATGGGCCACCATATAGTTGCTGGTAGTTGATCTCAGGTTCTCTGGAAGAATAGAAAATGCTGTTCATTGTTGAGCCCTTTCAGTGGTCCCACCCATCTTTAAATTTTTAGAAGTGTATGTGAATCTGTGTTTATGTCCATCATATGCAGACCATAAGAGGGATTTATATTCTCCATAATCTGACACCCTCTTCTGGAGTGTCTGAAGACAGCTACAGTGTACTTATATCTAATAAATACATAAATAAATAAATAAACATTTTTTAAAAAGGATAAGAAAGAAAGAGAAACCAGGGAGGTCTGCAATCCTTGTCTGTCTGTCTGTATGTATGTCTGTCTGATCCCCTGGAACTGGAGATGGGCCACAATATAGTTGCTGGTAGTTGATCCCAGGTCCTCTGGAAGAGGAGATAATGCTGTTAATTGTTGAGCTTTTTCAGTGGCCCCACACATCTTTAAATTTTTAGAAGTATATGTGAGGCTGTGTTTATGTACATCATATGCAGACCATAAGAGGGATATTGAGTCTCCAGAATCTGACACCCTCTTCTGGAGAGTCTGAAGACAACTACAGTGTACTTATATCTAATAAATAAATAAATAAATAAATGAATAAATGCATAAATAAATAAATAAACATTTTTAAAAAGGATAAGAATGAAAGAAAAATCTGGCAGGCCTGCCATCCTTATCTCTGTCTGTCTGTCTGTCTGTCTGATCCCCTGCAACTTGAGTTGGGCCACCATATAGTTGCTGGTAGTTGATCCCACATTCTCTGGAAGAGGAGACAATGGTGTTGATTGTTGAGCCCTTTCAGTGGGCCCACCCATCTTTAAATTTTTAGAAGTACATGTGAGGCTGTGTTTATGTACATCATATGCAGACCATAAGAGGGATTTAGATTCTCCATAAGATGACACCCTCTTCTAGAGTGTCTGAAGACAGCTACAGTGTACTTATATCTAATAAATATATAAATAAATAAATAAATAAATAAATAAATAAACAAACAAACATTTTTTTTTTAAGTATAAGAAAGAAAGAAAGACCAGGCAGGCCTCCATCCTTATCTCTGTCTCTCTGTCTGACTGTCTGATACCCTGGAACTGGAGATGGGCCACTATATAGTTGCTGGTAGTTTATCCAAGGTTCTCTGGAAGAGGAGGCAATGCTGTTAATTGTTGAGCCATTTCTGGGGCCCCACCCATCTTTAAATTTTTAGAAGAAAATGTGAGTCTGTGTTTCTGTACATCATATGCAGACCATGAGAGGGATTTAGATTCTCCAGAATCTGACACCCTCTTCTGGAGTGTCTGAAGACAGCTACAGTGTACTTATATCTAATAAATACATAAATAAATAAATAAACATTTTTTAAAAAGGATAAGAAAGAAAGAAAGACCAGGCAGGCCTGCCACCTTGTCTGTCTGTCTGTCTGTCTGTCTATCTGTCAGATCCCCTGGAACTGGAGGTGGGCCACCATATATTTGCTGGTAGTTGATCACAGGTTCTCTGGAAGAGGAGACAATGCTGTTAATTGTTGAGCCCTTTCAGTGGCCCCACCCATCTTTAAATTTTTAGAAGTATATGTGAGGCTGTGTTCATGTACATCATATGCAGACCATAAGAGGGATATAGATTCTCCAGAATCTGATACCCTCTTCTGGAGAGTCTGAAGACAGCTACAGTGTACTTATATCTAATACATAAATAAGTAAATAAATAAATAAATAAATAAATAAATAAATGTATAAATAAATAAATAAACATTTTTTAAAAAGGATAAGAAAGAAAGAAAAATCAGGCAGGCCTGCCATCCTTATCTCTGTCTGTCTGTCTGTCTGTCTTATCCCCTGGAACTTGAGATGGGCCACCATATAGTTGCTGGTAGTTGATCCCATGTTCTCTGTAAGAAGAGACAATGCTGTTAATTGTTGAGCCCTTTCATTGGGCCCACCCATCTTTAATTTTTTGGAAGTATATGTGAGGCTGTGTTTATGTACATCATATGCAGACCATAAGAGGGATTTAGATTCTCCAGAAGATGACACCCTCTTCTAGAGTGTCTGAAGACAGCTACAGTGTACTTATATCTAATAAATAAATAAATAAATAAATAAATAAATAAATAAACAAATAAGTAAATAAACATTTTTTAAAAAGGATAAGAAAGTAAGAAAGACCAGGCAGGCCTGCCACCGTTATCTCTGTCTGTCTGTCTGTCTGTCTGATACCCTGGAACTGGAGATGGGCCAGCATAGTGTTGCTGGTAGTTTATCCCAGGTTCTCTGGAAGAGGAGACAATGCTGTTAATTGTTGAGCCGTTTCAGTGGACCCACCCATCTTTAAATTTTTAGAAGTAAAGTTGAGGCTGTGTTTATGTACATCATATGCAGACCATAAGAGGGATTTAGATTCTCCAGAATATGACACCCTCTTCTGGATTGTTTGAAGACAGCTACATTGTACTTATATCTAATAAATACATAAATAAATAAATAAACATTTTTTAAAAAGGATAAGAAAGAAAGAAAGACCCGGAAGGCCTGCCATCCCTATCGTTGTCTGTCTGTCTGTCTGTCTGATCACCTGGAACTGGATATGGGCCATCATATAGTTGCTGGTAGTTGATCCCAGGATCTCTGGTAGAGTTGACAATGCTGTTAATTGTTGAGCCCTTTAAGTGGCCCCACACATCTTTAAATTTTTAGAAGTATATGTGAGGCTGTGTTTATGTACATCATATGCAGACAATAAGAGGGATATAGATTCTCCAGAATCGGACACCCTCTTCTGGAGTGTCTGAAGATAGCTACAGTGTACTTATATCTAATAAATACATAAATAAATAAATAAATAAATAAATAAATAAATAAATAAATAAATAAACAAACATTTTTTAAAAAGGGTAAGAAAGAAAGAAAGTCCTGGCAGGACTGCCATTCTTATCTTTGTCTTTCTGTCTTTCTCTCTGTCTGTCTGTCTGTCTGATCTCCTGGAACTGGAGATGGGCCACCATTTTGTTGCTGGTAGTTGATGCCAGGTCTTCTGAAGAGGAGACAATGCTGTTAATTGTTCAGCCCTTTCAGTGGCCCCACCCATCTTTAAATTTCTAGAAGTAAATGTGATGCTGTGTTTATGTACATCATATTCAGACCATAAGAGGGATTTATATTCTCCAGAATCTGACACCGTCTTTTGGAGTGTCTGTGACGTATACAGTGTACTTATATCTAATAAATAAATAAATAAATAAATAAATAAACATTTTTTTTAAAACGATAAGAAAGAAAGAAAGACCAGGCAGGCTTGCCATCCTTATCTCTGTCTGTCTGTCTGTCTGTCTGATCCTCTGGAACTGGAGATGGGCCACCATAGAGTTGCTTGTAGTTGATCCCAGGTTCTCTGGAAGAGGAGACAATGCTGTTAATTGTTGAGCCCTTTAAATGGCCCCACCCATCTTTATTTTTAGAAGTATATGGGAAGCTGTGTTTATATTTTGAATATGCAGACCATAAGAGGGATTTAGATTCTCCAGAATCTGACACCTTCTTCTGTAGTGTCTGAAGACAGCTACAGTGTACTTATATCTAATAAATTCATAAATAAACAAATAAACATTTTTAAAAAAGGATAATAAAGAAAGGGAGAGCAGGCAGGCCTGCCATCCTTGTCTGTCTGTCTGTCTGTCTGAACCCCTGGAACTGGAGATGGGCCACCATATAATTGCTGGTAGTTGATCCCAGGTTCTCTGGAAGAGGAGTCAGTGCTGTTAATTGTTGAGCCCTTTCAGTGGCCCCACCCATCTTTAAATTTTTAGAAGTATATGTGAGGCTGTGTTCATGTACATCATATGCAGACCATAAGAGGGATATAGATTCTCCAGAATCTGACACCCTCTTCGTGAGTGTTTGAAGACAGCTACAGTTTACTTATATCTAATAAATACATAAATAAATATATAAATAAACATTTTTTAAAAAAGGATAAGAAAGAAAGAAAGACCAGGCAGGCCTGCCATCCTTAGCACTGTCTGTATGTCTGTCTGTCTGATCCCCTGGAACTGGAGATGGGCCACCATATAGTTGCTGGTAATTGATCCCAGGTACTCTGGAAGAGGAGACAATGCTGTTAATAGTTGAGCTTTTAGAGTGGACCCACCCTTCGTTAAATTTTTAGAAGTATATGTGAGGCTGTGTTTATGTACATCATATGCAGACCATAAGAGGGATTTAGATTCTCCAGAATCTGACACCCTCTTCTGGAGTGTCTGAACAGCTACAGTATATTAATATCTAATAAATAAATAGATAAATAAATAAATAAATAAATAAATAAATAAATAAATAAACATTTTTTAAAAAGGATAAGAAAGAAAGAAAGACCAGGCAGGCCTGCCATCCATATCTCTGTCTGTCTCTCTGTCTGTCTATCTGATCCCTGGGAACTGGAGATGGGCCACCATATAGTTGCTGGTAGTTGATCCAAGGTTCTCTGGAAGAGGAGACAATGCTCTTAATTGTTGAGCCCTTTCAGTGGCCCCACACTTCTTTAAATATTTAGAAGTATATGTGAGGCCTGTATATGAACATCATATTCAGATTATAAGAGGATTTAGATTCTCCAGAATCTGACACCCTCTACTGGAGTGTCTGAAGACAGCTACAGTGTACTTATATATAATAAATAAATAAATAAATAAATAAATAAATAAATAAATAAACAAACAATTTTTAAAGAGGATAAGAAAGAAAGAAAGACCAGGCAGGACTGCCATTCTTATCTTTGTCTGTCTGTCTCTCTGTCTGTCTGTCTGTCTGATCTCCTGGAACTGGAGATGGGCCACCATTTTGTTGCTGGTAGTTGATCCCAGGTCTTCTGAAGAGGAGACAATGCTGTTAATTGTTCAACCCTTTCAGTGGCCCCACCCATCTTTAAATTTCTAGAAGTAAATATGATGCTGTGTTTATGTACATCGTATGCAGACCATAAGAGGGATTTAGATTCTCCAGAATCTGACACCCTCTTCTGGAGTGTCTGAACAGCTACAGTGTACTTATATCTAATAAATAAATAAATAAATAAATAAATAAATAAATAAATAAATAAATAAACATTTTTTAAAAAGGATAAGAAGGAAAGAAAGACCAGGCAGGCCTGCCATCCATATCTCTGTCTGTCTGTCTGTCTGTCAATCTGATACCTGGGAACTGGAGATGGGCCACGAATAGTTGCTGGTAGTTGATCCCAGGTTCTCTGGAAGAGGAGACAATGCTGTTAATTGTTGATCCCTTTCAGTGGCGCCACCCATTTTTAAATATTTAGAAGTATATGTGAGGCTGTGTTTATGTACATCATATGTAGACCATAAGAGGGATTTAGATTCTCCAATATCTGACACCCTCTTCTGGAGTGTCTGAAGACAGCTACAGTGTACTTATATCTAATAAATAAATAGATAAATAAATAAATAAATAAATAAATAAACATTTTTTAAAAAGGATAAGAAAGAAAGAAAGATCAGGCAGGCCTGCCATCCATATCTCTGTCTGTCTGTCTGTCTGTCTATCTGATCCCCGGGAACTGGAGATGGGCCACCATATAGTTGCTGGTAGTTGATCCAAGGTTCTCTGGAAGAGGAGTGTCTTAGTCAGGGTTTCTATTCCTGCACAAACATCATGACCAAGAAGCAAGTTGGGGAGGAAAGGGTTTATTCATCTTACACTTCCATGCTGCTGTTCATCACCAAAGGAAGTCAGGACTGGAACTCAGACAGGTCAGGGAGCAGGAGCTGATACAGAGGCCATGGAGGGATGTTCTTTACTGGCTTGCCTCCTCTGGCTTGCTCAGCCTACTCGCTTATAGAACCGAAACTACCAGCCCAGGGATGGTCCCACCCACAAGGGGCCTTTCCCCCTTGATCACTAATTGAGAAAATGCCTTACAGCTAGATCTCATGGAGGCATGTCCTCAACTTAAGCTCCTTTCTCTGTGATAACTCCAGCTGTGTCAAGTTGACACAAAAATAGCCAGTACAATTGACCCCTTGTCAACTTGACACACAAACACATCACTAGTAAGCCTCAACCCTTACATTCTTATTCATCCCCAAGATCTAAATAACTTTAAAAGTCCCACAGTCTTTACATATTCTTAAAATTTCAATCTCTTTAAAATATCCATCTCTTTTAAAATCCAAAGTCTTTTTACAATTAAAAGTCTCTTAACTGTGGGCTCCACTAAAACAGTTTCTTCCTTAAAGAGGGAAAATATCAGGGCACAGTCACAATCAAAGCAAAAATCAATCTCCAACTGTCCAACGTCTGGGATCCAACTCACGATCTTCTGGGCTCCTCCAAGGGCTTGGGGTCACTTCTCCAGCCATGCCCTTTGTAGCACACATGTCGTCCTCTGGGCTCCAGATGCCTGTACTCCACTGCTGCTGCTGCTCTTGGTGGTCATCTCATGGTACTGGCATCTCCAAAACACTGCGTGACCCCTTCAGTCCTGGGCCTTCAATTACAACTGGGGCTGCACCTTCACCAATGGCCTTCCATGGCCTCTCACAGTGCCGAGCCTCAGCTACTCTGCGTGACCCCTTCATGCCTTCAAAACCAGTACCACCTGGGTGACCCTTACACATTACCAAGTCCCGCTGCAGAAGGAGTACAACCTTGGCTATCTCTGGAACACAGCCTCTTTGTGCTTTCAGAAAACACTTCCCAGAAGATGTCACCTCAATTATGCTGGTCTCTTCTTAATCACCGCTAATTTCTTAGCTCCAGCTAACCAGCATCAATAGTCCCAGTAATGCAAAGTTTTTGCTTTAGTAGTTCTGGTATCTTGTTAATCACAGCTGATTCTTCAGCCCCAGCTAACCAGAACTACAAAATTTCACAATAAAAACAGCAATGGCCCTGAAGAGAGTCTTTAATTTCCCCCCTGAAATTTCACAAACCAGGCCTCCATCTTCTGCACTGTTTTCAACATTATCTTCCAAGCTCCTACACAACATCTGACAGAGCTCTTAACAACAAATGGATCTTCAAGCCCAAAGTTCCAAAGTCCTTCCACAGTCCTCCCCAAAACATGGTCAGGTTGTCACAGGAATACCCCACTCTGCTGGTACCAATTTGTCTTAGTCAGGGTTTCTATTCCTGCACAAACATCATGACCAAGAAGCAAGTTGGGGAGGAAAGGGTTTATTCATCTTACACTTCCATGCTGCTGTTCATCACCAAAGGAAGTCAGGACTGGAACTCAGACAGGTCAGGGAGCAGGAGCTGATACAGAGGCCATGGAGGGATGTTCTTTACTGGCTTGCCTCCTCTGGCTTGCTCAGCCTACTCGCTTATAGAACCGAAACTACCAGCCCAGGGATGGTCCCACCCACAAGGGGCCTTTCCCCCTTGATCACTAATTGAGAAAATGCCTTACAGCTAGATCTCATGGAGGCATGTCCTCAACTTAAGCTCCTTTCTCTGTGATAACTCCAGCTGTGTCAAGTTGACACAAAAATAGCCAGTACAAGGAGACAATGCTGTTAATTGTTGAGCCCTTTCAGTGGCCCCACACTTCTTTAAATATTAGAAGTATATGTGAGGCTGTGTTATGTACATCATATTCAGATTATAAGACGATTTAGATTCTCCAGAATCTGACACCCTTTTCTGGAGTGTCTGAAGACAGCTACAGTGTACTTATATCTAATAAATACATCAATAAATAAATAAATAAATAAATAAATAAATAAATAAATAAACATTTTTTTAAAAACGATAAGAAAGAAAGAAAGACCAGGCAGGCCTGCCATCCTTATTCTTGTCTGTCTGTCTGTCTGTCTGATCCCCTGGCAGTGGAGGTGGGCCACCATATAGTTGCAGGTAGTTGATCCCAGGTTCTCTGGAAGAGGAGACAATGCTGTTAATTGCTGAGCCCTTTCAGTGGCCCCACACATATTTAAATTTTTAAAAGTATATGTGAGGCTATGTTTATGTACATCATATGCAGACCATAAGAGGGATTTAGATTCTCCAGAATCTGACACCCTCTTCTGGAGTGTCTGAAGACAACTACATTGTACTTATATCTAATAAATACATACATAAATAAATAAATAAATAAATAAATAAATAAATAAATAAACATTATTTTAAAAGGATAAGAAAGAAAGAAAGACGAGGCAGGCCTGCCCTCCTTATCTCTGTCTGTCTGTCTGTCTGTCTGTCTGATACCCTGGAACTGGAGATGGGCCACCATATAGTTGCTGGTAGCTGATCCCAGGTTCTCTGGAAGAAGAGACAATGCTGGTAAATGTTGAGCCCTTTCAGTGGCCCCACCCATCTTAAATTTTTAGAAGTGTATGTGAATCTGTGTTTATGTCCATCATATGCAGACCATAAGAGGGATTTATATTCTCCAGAATCTGACACCCTCTTCTGGAATGTCTGAAGACTGCTACAGTGTACTTATATCTAATAAATACATAAATAAATAAATAAACATTTTTTAAAAAGGATAAGAAAGAAAGAAAAACCAGGGAGGCCTGCCACCCTTGTCTGTCTGTCTCTTTGTCTGCCTGATCCCCTGGAACTGGAGATGGGCCACCATATAGTTGCTGGTAGTTGATCCCAGGTTCTCTGGTAGAAGAGACAATGCTGTTAATTGTTGAGCCCTCTCAGTGGCCCCACACATCTTTAAATATTTAGAAGTATATGTGAGGCCGTGTTTATGTACATCATATGCAGACCATAAGAGGGATTTAGATTCTCCAGAATCTGACACCCTCTTCTGGAGTGTCTGAAGACAGCTACAGTGTACTTATATCTAATAAATAAATAGATAAATAAATAAATAAATAAATAAATAAATAAATAAATAAATAAATAAACATTTTTTAAAAAGGATAAGAAAGAAAGAAAGACCAGGCAGGCCTGCCATCCATATCTCTGTCTGTCTGTCTGTCTGTCTATCTGATCCCCGGGAACTGGAGATGTGCCACCATATATTTGCTGGTAGTTGATCCAAGGTTGTCTGGAAGAGGAGACAATGCTGTTAATTGTTGAGCCCTTTCAGTGGCTTCACACTTCTTTAAATATTTAGAAGTATATCTGAGGCCTTTTTATGTACCTCATATTCAGATTATAAGAGGATTTAGATTCTCCAGAATCTGACACCCTCTACTGGAGTGTCTGAAGACAGCTACAGTGTACTTATATATAATAAATAAATAAATAAATAAATAAATAAATAAACATTTTTTAAAAAGGATAAGAAAGAAAGTAAGACCAGGCAGGCCTGCCCTCCTTATCTCTGTCTGTCTGTCTGTCTGTCTGTCTGATCCCCTGGACTGGAGATGGGCCACCATATAGTTGCTGGTAGTTGATCCAAGGTTCTCTGGAAGAGGAGACAATGCTGTTAATTGTTGAGCCCTTTCAGTGGCCCCACACTTCTTTGAATATTTAGAAGTATATGTGAGGCTGTGTTTATGTACATCATATTCAGATTATAAGAGGATTTAGATGCTCCAGAATCTGACACCCTCTACTGGAGTGTCTGAAGACAGCTACAGTGTACTTATATATAATAAATACATAAATAAATAAATAAATAAATAAATAAATAAATAAACATTTTTTAAAAACGATAAGAAAGAAAGTAAGACCAGGCAGGCCTGCCATCCTTAGCCTTGTCTGTCTGTCTGTCTGTCTTTCTGATCCCCTGGAACTGGAGACAGGCTACCATATAGTTGCTGGTAGTTGATACCAGGTTCTCTGGAAGAGGAGACAATGCTGTTAATTGTTGACCCCTATTTGTGGCCCTACCCATCTTTAAATTTTTAGAAGTGTATGTGAGGCTGTGTTTATGTACATCATATGCAGACCAGAAGAGGGATTTAGATTCATCAGTATCTGACACCCTTTTCTGGAGTGTCTGAAGACAGCTACAGTGTACTTATATCTAATAAATAAATAAATAAATAAATAAATAAATAAATAAATAAACATTATTTAAACCAGATAAGAAAGAAAGAAATACCAGGCAGGCCTGCCATCCTTATCTCTGTCTGTCTTCTGTCTGTCTGTCGTTCTGATCCCCTGGAACTGGAGATGGGCCACCATATAGGTGCTGGTAGTTGATCCCAGGTTCTCTGGAAGAGGAGACAATGCTGTTAATTGCTGAGCCCTTTCATTGCCCCCCCCCACCTTTAAATTTTAATAAGTAAATGTGAGGCTGTGTTTATGTACATCATATGCAGACCATAAGAGGGATTTAGATTCTCCAGAATCTGACACCTTCTTCTGGAGTGTCTGAAGACGGCTACAGTGTACTTACATCTAATAAACATATAAATAAATAAATAAACATTTTTTAAAAAGGATAAGAAAGAAAGAAACACCAGGCAGGCCTGCCATCCTTATCTCTGTCAGTCTGTCTGTCTGTCAGTCTGTCTGATCCCTTCGTACTGGAGATGGGCCACCATATAGTTGCTGTTAGTTGATCCCAGTTTCTCTGGAAGAGGAGACAATGCTGTTAATTGTTGAGCCCTTTCAGTGGCTCCACCTATCTTTAAATTTTTAGAAGTATATGTTAGGCTGTGTTTATGTACATCATATGCAGACAATAAGAGGGATTTATATTCTCCAGAATCTGACACCCTCTTCTGGAGTGTCTGAAGACAGCTACAGTGTACTTATATCTAATAAATAAATAAATAAATAAATAAATAAATAAATAAATATAAATAAATAAATAAATAAATAAACATTTTTTAAAAAGAATAAGAAAGAAAGTAAGACCAGGCAGGCCTGCCATCCTTATCTCTGTCTGTCTGTCTGTCTGCCTGATCCCCTGGAACTGGAGATGGGCCACCATACAGTTGCTGGTATTTGATCCCAGGTTCTCTGGTAGAGGAGACAATGCTGTTAATTGTTGAGCCCTTTCAGTGGCCCCACACATCTTTAAATTTTTAAAAGTATATGTGCGGCTATGTTTATGTACATCATATGCAGACCATAAGAGGGATTTAGATTCTCCAGAATCTGACACCCTCTTCTGGAGTATCTGAAGAAAGCTACAGTGTACTTATATATAATAAATACATAAATAAATAAATAAATAAATGAATAAATAAATAAATAAACATTTTTTTAAAAAGGATAAGAAAGAAAGTAAAACCACGCAGGCCTGCAATCCTTGTCTGTCTGTCTGTCTGATCCCCTGGAACTGGAGATGGGCCACCATATAGTTGCTGCTAGTTGATCCCAGGTTCTCTGGTAGAGGAGACAATGCTGTTAATTGTTTAATTGTTGAGCCGTTTCAGTGGCCCCACACATCTTTAAATTTTTAGAAGTATATGTGAGGCTGTGTTTATGTACATCATATGCAGACCATAAGAGGGATTTAGATTCTCCAGAATATGACACCCTCTTCTGAAGTGTCTGAAGACAGCTACAGTGTACTTATATCTAATAAATACATATATAAATAAATAAACATTTTTAAAATGTATAATAAAGAAAGAAAAACCAGGCAGTCCTGCAATCCTTGTCTGTCTGTCTGTATGTATGTCTGTCAGATCCCCTGGAACTGGAGATGGGCCACAATATAGTTGCTGATAGTTGATCCCAGGTCCTCTGGAAGAGGAGACAATGCTGTTAATTGTTGAGCCGTTTCAGTGGCCCCACCTATCTTTACATTTTTAGAAGTATATGTGAGGCTGTGTTTATGTACATCATATGCAGATCATAAGAGGGATATAGATTCTCCAAAATCTGACACCCTCTTCTGGAGAGTCTGAAGACAGCTACAGTGTACTTATATCTAATAAATACATAAAAATAAATAAATAAATAAATAAATAAATAAATGAATAAATGAATAAATAAATAAATAAATAAATAAACATTTTTAAAATGTATAAGAATGAAAGAAAAATCAGGCAGGACTGCCATCCTTATCTCTGTCTGTCTGTCTGTCTGTCTGATCCCCTGCAACTTGAGATGGGCCACCATATAGTTGCTGGTAGTTGATCCCACGTTCTCTGGAAGAGGAGACAATGGTGTTAATTGTTGAGCCCTTTCAGTGGGCCCACCCATCTTTAAATTTTTAGAAGTATATGTGAGGCTGTGTTTATGTACATCATATACAGACCATAAGAGTGATTTAGATTCTCCAGAAGATGACACCCTCTTCTAGAGAGTCTGAAGACAGCTACAGTGTACTTATATCTAATAAATAAATAAATAAATAAATAAATAAATAAATAAATAAATATTTTTTTAAAAGTATAAGAAAGAATAAAGACCAGGCAGGCCTCCATCCTTATCTCTGTCTCTCTGTCTGACTCTCTGATACCCTGGAACTGGAGATGAGCCACCATATAGTTGCTGGTAGTTTATCCAAGGTTCTCTGGAAGAGGAAGCAATGCTGTTAATTGTTGAGCCATGTCTGGGGCCCAACCCATCTTTAAATTTTAAGAAGAAAATGTGAGTCTGTGTTTATGTACATCATATGCAGTCCATAAGAGGGATATAGATTCTCCAGAATCTGACACCCTCTTCTGGAGTGTCTGAAGACAGCTACAGTGTACTTATATCTAATAAATAAATAGATAAATAAATAAATAATTAATTAAACATTTTTAAAAAAGGATAAGAAAGAAAGAAAGGCCAGGCAGGTCTGCCATCCATATCTCTGTCTGTCTGTCTTTCTGTCTATCTGATCCCCGGGACCTGGAGATGGGCCACCATATAGTTGCTGGTAGTTGATCCAAGGTTCTCTGGAAGAGGAGACAATGCTGTTAATTGTTGAGCCCTTTCAGTGGCCTCACACTTCTTTAAATATTTAGAAGTATATGTGAGGCCTTTTTATGTACATCATATTCAGATTATAAGAGGATTTAGATTCTCCAGAATCTGACACCCTCTACTGGAGAGTCTGAAGACAGCTACAGTGTACTTATATATAATAAATACATAAATAAATAAATAAATAAATAAATAAATAAATAAACATTTTTAAAAAAGGATAAGACAGAAAGAAAGATCAGGCAGGCCTGCCATCCATATCTCTGTCTGTCTGTCTGTCAATCTGATACCTGGGAACTGGAGATGGGCCAAGAATAGTTGCTGGTAGTTGATCCCAGGTTCTCTGGAAGAGGAGACAATGCTGTTAATTGTTGAGCCCTTTCAGTGTCGCCACCCATCTTTAAATATTTAGAAGTATATGTGAGGCCGTGTTTATGTACATCATATGCAGACCATAAGAGGGATTTAGATTCTCCAGAATCTGACACCCTCTTCTGGAGTGTCTGAAGACAGCTACAGTGTACTTATATCTAATAAATAAATAGATAAATAAATAAATAAATAAATAAATAAACATTTTTTAAAAAGGATAAGAAAGAAAGAAAGACCAGGCAGGCCTGCCATCCATATCTCTGTCTGTCTGTCTGTCTGTCTATCTGATCCCCGGGAACTGGAGATGTGCCACCATATATTTGCTGGTAGTTGATCCAAGGTTGTCTGGAAGAGGAGACAATGCTGTTAATTGTTGAGCCCTCTCAGTGGCTTCACACTTCTTTAAATATTTAGAAGTATATCTGAGGCCTTTTTATGTACCTCATATTCAGATTATAAGAGGATTTAGATTCTCCAGAATCTGACACCCTCTACTGGAGTGTCTGAAGACAGCTACAGTGTACTTATATATAATAAATACATAAATAAATAAATAAATAAATAAATAAATAAATAAATAAATAAATAATTAAACATTTTTTAAAAAGGATAAGAAAGAAAGTAAGACCAGGCAGGCCTGCCCTCCTTATCTCTGTCTGTCTGTCTGTCTGTCTGTCTGATCCCCTGGACTGGAGATGGGCCACCATATAGTTGCTGGTAGTTGATCCAAGGTTCTCTGGAAGAGGAGACAATGCTGTTAATTGTTGAGCCCTTTCAGTGGCCCCACACTTCTTTGAATATTTAGAAGTATATGTGAGGCTGTGTTTATGTACATCATATTCAGATTATAAGAGGATTTAGATGCTCCAGAATCTGACACCCTCTACTGGAGTGTCTGAAGACAGCTACAGTGTACTTATATATAATAAATAAATAAATAAATAAATAAATAAATAAATAAATAAACATTTTTTAAAAACGATAAGAAAGAAAGTAAGACCAGGCAGGCCTGCCATCCTTAGCCTTGTCTGTCTGTCTGTCTGTCTTTCTGATCCCCTGGAACTGGAGACAGGCTACCATATAGTTGCTGGTAGTTGATACCAGGTTCTCTGGAAGAGGAGACAATGCTGTTAATTGTTGACCCCTATTTGTGGCCCTACCCATCTTTAAATTTTTAGAAGTGTATGTGAGGCTGTGTTTATGTACATCATATGCAGACCAGAAGAGGGATTTAGATTCATCAGTATCTGACACCCTTTTCTGGAGTGTCTGAAGACAGCTACAGTGTACTTATATCTAATAAATAAATAAATAAATAAATAAATAAATAAATAAATAAATAAATAAACATTATTTAAACCAGATAAGAAAGAAAGAAATACCAGGCAGGCCTGCCATCCTTATCTCTGTCTGTCTTCTGTCTGTCTGTCGTTCTGATCCCCTGGAACTGGAGATGGGCCACCATATAGGTGCTGGTAGTTGATCCCAGGTTCTCTGGAAGAGGAGACAATGCTGTTAATTGCTGAGCCCTTTCATTGCCCCCCCCCACCTTTAAATTTTAATAAGTAAATGTGAGGCTGTGTTTATGTACATCATATGCAGACCATAAGAGGGATTTAGATTCTCCAGAATCTGACACCTTCTTCTGGAGTGTCTGAAGACGGCTACAGTGTACTTACATCTAATAAACATATAAATAAATAAATAAACATTTTTTAAAAAGGATAAGAAAGAAAGAAACACCAGGCAGGCCTGCCATCCTTATCTCTGTCAGTCTGTCTGTCTGTCAGTCTGTCTGATCCCTTCGTACTGGAGATGGGCCACCATATAGTTGCTGTTAGTTGATCCCAGTTTCTCTGGAAGAGGAGACAATGCTGTTAATTGTTGAGCCCTTTCAGTGGCTCCACCTATCTTTAAATTTTTAGAAGTATATGTTAGGCTGTGTTTATGTACATCATATGCAGACAATAAGAGGGATTTATATTCTCCAGAATCTGACACCCTCTTCTGGAGTGTCTGAAGACAGCTACAGTGTACTTATATCTAATAAATAAATAAATAAATAAATAAATAAATAAATAAATAAATAAATAAATAAATAAATATAAATAAATAAATAAATAAACATTTTTTAAAAAGAATAAGAAAGAAAGTAAGACCAGGCAGGCCTGCCATCCTTATCTCTGTCTGTCTGTCTGTCTGCCTGATCCCCTGGAACTGGAGATGGGCCACCATACAGTTGCTGGTATTTGATCCCAGGTTCTCTGGTAGAGGAGACAATGCTGTTAATTGTTGAGCCCTTTCAGTGGCCCCACACATCTTTAAATTTTTAAAAGTATATGTGCGGCTATGTTTATGTACATCATATGCAGACCATAAGAGGGATTTAGATTCTCCAGAATCTGACACCCTCTTCTGGAGTATCTGAAGACAGCTACAGTGTACTTATATATAATAAATACATAAATAAATAAATAAATAAATAAATAAATAAATAAATTAATTAATTAATAAATAAACATTTTTTAAAAAGGATAAGAAAGAAAGTAAAACCACGCAGGCCTGCAATCCTTGTCTGTCTGTCTGTCTGATCCCCTGGAACTGGAGATGGGCCACCATATAGTTGCTGCTAGTTGATCCCAGGTTCTCTGGTAGAGGAGACAATGCTGTTAATTGTTTAATTGTTGAGCCGTTTCAGTGGCCCCACACATCTTTAAATTTTTAGAAGTATATGTGAGGCTGTGTTTATGTACATCATATGCAGACCATAAGAGGGATTTAGATTCTCCAGAATATGACACCCTCTTCTGAAGTGTCTGAAGACAGCTACAGTGTACTTATATCTAATAAATACATATATAAATAAATAAACATTTTTAAAATGTATAATAAAGAAAGAAAAACCAGGCAGTCCTGCAATCCTTGTCTGTCTGTCTGTATGTATGTCTGTCAGATCCCCTGGAACTGGAGATGGGCCACAATATAGTTGCTGGTAGTTGATCCCAGGTCCTCTGGAAGAGGAGACAATGCTGTTAATTGTTGAGCCGTTTCAGTGGCCCCACCTATCTTTACATTTTTAGAAGTATATGTGAGGCTGTGTTTATGTACATCATATGCAGACCATAAGAGGGATATAGATTCTCCAAAATCTGACACCCTCTTCTGGAGAGTCTGAAGACAGCTACAGTGTACTTATATCTAATAAATACATAAAAATAAATAAATAAATAAATAAATAAATAAATAAATGAATAAATGAATAAATAAATAAATAAACATTTTTAAAATGTATAAGAATGAAAGAAAAATCAGGCAGGACTGCCATCCTTATCTCTGTCTGTCTGTCTGTCTTTCTGATCCCCTGCAACTTGAGATGGGCCACCATATAGTTGCTGGTAGTTGATCCCACGTTCTCTGGAAGAGGAGACAATGGTGTTAATTGTTGAGCCCTTTCAGTGGGCCCACCCATCTTTAAATTTTTAGAAGTATATGTGAGGCTGTGTTTATGTACATCATATACAGATCATAAGAGTGATTTAGATTCTCCAGAAGATGACACCCTCTTCTAGAGAGTCTGAAGACAGCTACAGTGTACTTATATCTAATAAATAAATAAATAAATAAATAAATAAATAAATAAATAAATATTTTTTTAAAAGTATAAGAAAGAAAGAAAGACCAGGCAGGCCTCCATCCTTATCTCTGTCTCTCTGTCTGACTCTCTGATACCCTGGAACTGGAGATGAGCCACCATATAGTTGCTGGTAGTTTATCCAAGGTTCTCTGGAAGAGGAAGCAATGCTGTTAATTGTTGAGCCATGTCTGGGGCCCAACCCATCTTTAAATTTTTAGAAGAAAATGTGAGTCTGTGTTTATGTACATCATATGCAGTCCATAAGAGGGATATAGATTCTCCAGAATCTGACACCCTCTTCTGGAGTGTCTGAAGACAGCTACAGTGTACTTATATCTAATAAATAAATAGATAAATAAATAAATAATTAATTAAACATTTTTAAAAAAGGATAAGAAAGAAAGAAAGGCCAGGCAGGACTGCCATCCATATCTCTGTCTGTCTGTCTGTCTGTCTATCTGATCCCCGGGACCTGGAGATGGGCCACCATATAGTTGCTGGTAGTTGATCCAAGGTTCTCTGGAAGAGGAGACATGCTGTTAATTGTTGAGCCCTTTCAGTGGCCTCAAACTTCTTTAAATATTTAGAAGTATATGTGAGGCCTTTTTATGTACATCATATTCAGATTATAAGAGGATTTAGATTCTCCAGAATCTGACACCCTCTACTGGAGTGTCTGAAGACAGCTACAGTGTACTTATATATAATAAATACATAAATAAATAAATAAATAAATAAATAAATAAATAAATAAATAAATAAACATTTTTTAAAAAGGATAAGAAAGGAAGTAAGACCAGGCAGGCCTGCCATCCTTATCTCTGTCTGTCTGTCTGTCTGTCTGTCTGATCCCCTGGAACTGGAGATGGGCTACCATATAGTTGCTGTTAGTTGATCCCAGGTTCTCTGGAAGAGGAGACAATGCTGTTAATTGTTGAACCCTATCAGTGGCCCTACCCATCTTTAAATTTTTAGAAGTGTATGTGAGGCTGTGTTTATGTACATCATATGCAGACTAGAAGAGGGATTTATATTCATCAGAATCTGACACACTCTTCTGGAGTGTCTGAAGACAGCTACAGTGTACTTATATCTAATAAATAAATAAATAAATAAATAAATAAATAAATAAATAAATAAACATTATTTAAACCAGATAAGAAAGAAAGAAATACCAGGCAGGCCTGCCATCCTTATCTCTGTCTGTCTTCTGTCTGTCTGTCGTTCTGATCCCCTGGAACTGGAGATGGGCCACCATATAGGTGCTGGTAGTTGATCCCAGGTTCTCTGGAAGAGGAGACAATGCTGTTAATTGCTGAGCCCTTTCATTGCCCCCCCCACCTTTAAATTTTAATAAGTAAATGTGAGGCTGTGTTTATGTACATCATATGCAGACCATAAGAGGGATTTAGATTCTCCAGAATCTGACACCTTCTTCTGGAGTGTCTGAAGACGGCTACAGTGTACTTACATCTAATAAACATATAAATAAATAAATAAACATTTTTTAAAAAGGATAAGAAAGAAAGAAACACCAGGCAGGCCTGCCATCCTTATCTCTGTCAGTCTGTCTGTCTGTCAGTCTGTCTGATCCCTTCGTACTGGAGATGGGCCACCATATAGTTGCTGTTAGTTGATCCCAGTTTCTCTGGAAGAGGAGACAATGCTGTTAATTGTTGAGCCCTTTCAGTGGCTCCACCTATCTTTAAATTTTTAGAAGTATATGTTAGGCTGTGTTTATGTACATCATATGCAGACAATAAGAGGGATTTATATTCTCCAGAATCTGACACCCTCTTCTGGAGTGTCTGAAGACAGCTACAGTGTACTTATATCTAATAAATAAATAAATAAATAAATAAATAAATAAATAAATAAATAAATAAATATAAATAAATAAATAAATAAACATTTTTTAAAAAGAATAAGAAAGAAAGTAAGACCAGGCAGGCCTGCCATCCTTATCTCTGTCTGTCTGTCTGTCTGCCTGATCCCCTGGAACTGGAGATGGGCCACCATACAGTTGCTGGTATTTGATCCCAGGTTCTCTGGTAGAGGAGACAATGCTGTTAATTGTTGAGCCCTTTCAGTGGCCCCACACATCTTTAAATTTTTAAAAGTATATGTGCGGCTATGTTTATGTACATCATATGCAGACCATAAGAGGGATTTAGATTCTCCAGAATCTGACACCCTCTTCTGGAGTATCTGAAGACAGCTACAGTGTACTTATATATAATAAATACATAAATAAATAAATAAATAAATAAATTAATTAATTAATAAATAAACATTTTTTAAAAAGGATAAGAAAGAAAGTAAAACCACGCAGGCCTGCAATCCTTGTCTGTCTGTCTGTCTGATCCCCTGGAACTGGAGATGGGCCACCATATAGTTGCTGCTAGTTGATCCCAGGTTCTCTGGTAGAGGAGACAATGCTGTTAATTGTTTAATTGTTGAGCCGTTTCAGTGGCCCCACACATCTTTAAATTTTTAGAAGTATATGTGAGGCTGTGTTTATGTACATCATATGCAGACCATAAGAGGGATTTAGATTCTCCAGAATATGACACCCTCTTCTGAAGTGTCTGAAGACAGCTACAGTGTACTTATATCTAATAAATACATATATAAATAAATAAACATTTTTAAAATGTATAATAAAGAAAGAAAAACCAGGCAGTCCTGCAATCCTTGTCTGTCTGTCTGTATGTATGTCTGTCAGATCCCCTGGAACTGGAGATGGACCACAATATAGTTGCTGATAGTTGATCCCAGGTCCTCTGGAAGAGGAGACAATGCTGTTAATTGTTGAGCCGTTTCAGTGGCCCCACCTATCTTTACATTTTTAGAAGTATATGTGAGGCTGTGTTTATGTACATCATATGCAGACCATAAGAGGGATATAGATTCTCCAAAATCTGACACCCTCTTCTGGAGAGTCTGAAGACAGCTACAGTGTACTTATATCTAATAAATACATAAAAATAAATAAATAAATAAATAAATAAATAAATAAATAAATAAATAAATGAATAAATGAATAAATAAATAAATAAACATTTTTAAAATGTATAAGAATGAAAGAAAAATCAGGCAGGACTGCCATCCTTATCTCTGTCTGTCTGTCTGTCTTTCTGATCCCCTGCAACTTGAGATGGGCCACCATATAGTTGCTGGTAGTTGATCCCACGTTCTCTGGAAGAGGAGACAATGGTGTTAATTGTTGAGCCCTTTCAGTGGGCCCACCCATCTTTAAATTTTTAGAAGTATATGTGAGGCTGTGTTTATGTACATCATATACAGACCATAAGAGTGATTTAGATTCTCCAGAAGATGACACCCTCTTCTAGAGAGTCTGAAGACAGCTACAGTGTACTTATATCTAATAAATAAATAAATAAATAAATAAATAAATAAATAAATAAATAAATATTTTTTTAAAAGTATAAGAAAGAAAGAAAGACCAGGCAGGCCTCCATCCTTATCTCTGTCTCTCTGTCTGACTCTCTGATACCCTGGAACTGGAGATGAGCCACCATATAGTTGCTGGTAGTTTATCCAAGGTTCTCTGGAAGAGGAAGCAATGCTGTTAATTGTTGAGCCATGTCTGGGGCCCAACCCATCTTTAAATTTTTAGAAGAAAATGTGAGTCTGTGTTTATGTACATCATATGCAGTCCATAAGAGGGATATAGATTCTCCAGAATCTGACACCCTCTTCTGGAGTGTCTGAAGACAGCTACAGTGTACTTATATCTAATAAATAAATAGATAAATAAATAAATAATTAATTAAACATTTTTAAAAAAGGATAAGAAAGAAAGAAAGGCCAGGCAGGACTGCCATCCATATCTCTGTCTGTCTGTCTGTCTGTCTATCTGATCCCCGGGACCTGGAGATGGGCCACCATATAGTTGCTGGTAGTTGATCCAAGGTTCTCTGGAAGAGGAGACAATGCTGTTAATTGTTGAGCCCTTTCAGTGGCCTCAAACTTCTTTAAATATTTAGAAGTATATGTGAGGCCTTTTTATGTACATCATATTCAGATTATAAGTGGATTTAGATTCTCCAGAATCTGACACCCTCTACTGGAGTGTCTGAAGACAGCTACAGTGTACTTATATATAATAAATACATAAATAAATAAATAAATAAATAAATAAATAAATAAATAAATAAATAAACATTTTTTAAAAAGGATAAGAAAGGAAGTAAGACCAGGCAGGCCTGCCATCCTTATCTCTGTCTGTCTGTCTGTCTGTCTGTCTGATCCCCTGGAACTGGAGATGGGCTACCATATAGTTGCTGTTAGTTGATCCCAGGTTCTCTGGAAGAGGAGACAATGCTGTTAATTGTTGAACCCTATCAGTGGCCCTACCCATCTTTAAATTTTTAGAAGTGTATGTGAGGCTGTGTTTATGTACATCATATGCAGACTAGAAGAGGGATTTATATTCATCAGAATCTGACACACTCTTCTGGAGTGTCTGAAGACAGCTACAGTGTACTTATATCTAATAAATACATAAATAAATAAGTAAATAAAGAAATAAACATTATTTAAACCAGATAAGAAAGAAAGAAAGAAAGACCAGGCAGGCCTGACATCCTTATCTCTGTCTGTCTGTCTGTCTGTCTGTCGTTCTGATCCCCTGGAACTGGAGATGGGCCACCATATAGGTGCTGGTAGTTGATCCCAGGTTCTCTGGAAGAGGACATAATGCTGTTAATTGTTGAGCGCTTTCAGTGGCCCCACCCATCGTTAAAATATTAGTAATATATGTGAGGCTGTGTTTATGTACATCATATGCAGACCATAAGAGGGATTTAGATTCTCCAGAATCTGACACCCTCTTCTGGAGTGTCTGAAGACAGCTACAGTGTACTTATATGTAATAAATACATAAATAAATAAACATTTTTTTAAAAAGGATAAGAAAGAAAGACCAGGCAGGCCTGCCATCCTTATCCTTGTCTGTCTGTCTGTCTCTCTGATCCCCTGGGAGTGGAGATGGGCCACCATATAGTTGCAGGTAGTTGATCCCAGGTTTTCTGGAAGAATAGACAATGCTGTTAATTGTTGAGCCCTTTCAGTGGCTCCACCTATCTTTAAATTTTTAGATGTATATGTGAGGCTGTGTTTATGTACATCATATGCAGACCATAAGAGCTATTTAGATTCTCCACAATCTGACACCCTCTTCTGGAGTGTCTGAAGACAACTACAGTGTACTTATATCTAATAAATGAATAAATAAATAAATAAATAAATAAATAAATACATACATACATAAATAAACATTTTTTAAAAGGATAAGAAAGAAAGAAGGACCAGGCAGGCCTGCCCTCCTTATCTCTGTCTGTCTGTCTGTCTGTCTGTCTGATCCCCTGGAACTGGAGATGGGCCACCATATAGTTGCTGCTAGTTGATCCCAGGTTCTCTGGTAGAGGAGACAATGCTGTTAATTGTTGAGCCGTTTCAGTGGCCCCACCCATCTTTAAATTTTTAGAAGTGTATGTGAATCTGTGTTTATGTCCATCATATGCAGACCATAAGAGGGATTTATATTATCCAGAATCTGACACCATCTTCTGGAGTGTCTGAAAACAGCTACACTGTACTTATATCTAATAAATACATACATAAATAAATAAACATTTTTTAAAAAGAATAAGAAAGAAAGAAAAACCAGGGAGGCCTGCCACCCTTGTCTGTCTGTCTCTTTGTCTTCCTGATCCCCTGGAACTGGAGATGGGCCACCATACAGTTGCTGGTATTTGATCCCAGGTTCTCTGGTAGAGGAGACAATGCTGTTAATTGTTGAGCCCTTTCAGTGGCCCCACACATCTTTAAATTTTTAAAAGTATATGTGAGGCTATGTTTATGTACATCATATGCAGACCATAAGAGGGATTTAGATTCTCCAGAATCTGACACCCTCTTCTGGATTGTCTGAAGACAGCTACAGTGTACTTATATATAATAAATAAATAAATAAATAAATAAATAAATGAATAAATAAATAAATAAACATTTTTTAAAAAGGATAAGAAAGAAAGTAAAACCAGGCAGGCCTGCAATCCTTGTCTGTCTGTCTGTCTGTCTGATACCCTGGAACTGGAGATGGGCCACCATATAGTTGCTGCTAGTTGATCCCAGGTTCTGTGGTAGAGGAGACAATGCTGTTAATTGTTTAATTGTTGAGCCGTTTCAGTGGCCCCACACATCTTTAAATTTTTAGAAGTATATGTGAGGCTGTGTTTATGTACATCATATGCAGACCATAAGAGGGATTTAGATTCTCCAGAATATGACACCCTCTTCTGAAGTGTCTGAAGACAGCTACAGTGTACTTATATCTAATAAATACATATATAAATTAATAAACATTTTTAAAATGTATAAGAAAGAAAGAAAAACCAGGCAGTCCTGCAATCCTTGTCTGTCTGTCTGTATGTATGTCTGTCAGATCCCCTGGAACTGGAGATGGGCCACAATATAGTTGCTGGTAGTTGATCCCAGGTCCTCTGGAAGAGGAGACAATGCTGTTAATTGTTGAGCCGTTTCAGTGGCCCCACCTATCTTTAAATTTTAAAAGTATATGTGAGGCTGTGTTTATGTACATCATATGCAGACCATAAGAGGGATATAGATTCTCCAAAATCTGACACCCTCTTCTGGATAGTCTGAAGACAGCTACAGTGTACTTATATCTAATAAATACATAAAAATAAATAAATAAATAAATAAATAAATAAATAAATAAATGAATAAATAGATAAATAAACATTTTTAAAAAGGATAAGAAAGAAAGAAAAATCAGGCAGGACTGCCATCCTTATCTCTGTCTGTCTGTCTGTCTGTCTGATCCCCTGCAACTTGAGATGGGCCACCATATAGTTGCTGGTAGTTGATCCCACGTTCTCTGGAAGAGGAGACAATGGTGTTAATTGTTGAGCCCTTTCAGTGGGCCCACCCATCTTTAAATTTTTAGAAGTATATGTGAGGCTGTGTTTATGTACATCATATGCAGACCATAATAGGGATTTAGATTCTCCAGAATCTGACACACTCTTCTGGAGTGTCTGAAGACAACTACAGTGTACTTATATCTAATAAATAAATAAATAAATAAATAAATAAATAAATAAATAAATAAACAAACATTTTTAAAAGGATAAGAAAGAAAGAAAGACCAGGCAGGCCTGACCTCCTTATCTCTGTCTGTCTGTTTGTCTGTCTGATGCCCTGGAACTGGAGATGGGCCACCATATAGTTGCTGGTAGTTGATCCCAGGTTCCCTGGAAGAAGAGACAATGCTGTTAATTGTTGAGCCCTTTCAGTGGCCCCACCCATCTTTAAATTATTAGATGTATATGTTAGGCTGTGTTTATATCCATCATATGCAGACCATAATAGGGATTTATATTCTCCAGAATCTGACACCCTCTTCTGGAATGTCTGAAGAAAACTACAGTGTACTTATATCTAATAAATACATAAATAAATAAAAAACATTATTTTAAAAGGATAAGAAAGAAAGAAAAACCAGGGAGGCCTGCCACCCTTGTCTGTCTGTCTCTTTGTCTGCCTGATCCCCTGGAACTGGAGATGGGCCAACATATAGTTGCTGGTATTTGCTCCCAGGTTCTCTGGTAGAGGAGACAATGATGTTAATTGTTGAGCCTTTCAGTGGCCCCACACATCTTTAAATTTTTAGAAGTATATGTGAGGCTGTGTTTATGTACATCATATGCAGACCATAAGAGGGATTTAGATTCTCCAGAATCTGTCACCCTCTTCTGGAGTGTCTGAAGACAGCTACAGTGTACTTATATATAAAAAATACATAAATAAATAAATAAACATTTTTTAAAAAGGATAAGAAAGAAAGTAAAACCAGGCAGGCCTGCAATCCTTGTCTGTCTGTCTGTCTGTCTGTCTAATACCCTGGAACTGGAGATGGGCCACCATATAGTTGCTGCTAGTTGATCCCAGGTTCTCTGGTAGAAGAGACAATGCTGTTAATTGTTGAGCCGTTTCAGTGGCCCCACACATCTTTAAATTTTTAGAAGTATATGTGAGGCTTTGTTTATGTACATCATATGCAGACCATAAGAGGGATTTAGATTCTCCAGAATATGACACCCTCTTCTGAAGTGTCTGAAGACAGCTACAGTGTACTTATATCTAATAAATACATAAATAATAAATAAATAAATAAATATATAAATAAACATTTTTAAAATGTATAAGAAACAAAGAAAAACCAGGCAGGCCTGCAATCCTTGTCTGTCTGTCTGTATGTATGTCTGTCTGATCCCCTGGAACTGGAGATGGGCCACAATATAGTTGCTGCTAGTTGATCCCATGTCCTCTGGAAGAGGAGACAATGCTGTTAATTGTTGATCCCTTTCCGTGGCCCCACCCATCTTTAAATTTTTATAAGTATATGTGAGGCTGTGTTTATGTACATCATATGCAGACGATAAGAGGGATTTAGATTCTCCAGAATATGACACCCTCTTCTGAAGTGTCTGAAGACAGGTACAGTGTACTTATATCTAATAAATACATAAATAAATAAATAAATGGATAAATAAATAAATAAATAAACATTTTTTAAAAGGATAAGAAAGAAAGAAAGTCCAGGCAGGCCTGCCACCTTGTCTGTCTGTCTGTCTGTCTGTCTGTCCATCTGTCAGATACCCTGGAACTGGAGATGGGCCACCATATAGTTCCTGGTAGTTGTTCCCAGGTTCTCTTCTATCGTGTCTGAAGACAGCTACAGTGTACTTTTATCTAATAAATAAATAAATAAATAAATAAATAAATAAATAAATAATTAAACATTTTTTAAAAAGGATAAGAAAGAAAGAAAGACCAGGCAGGCCTGCCACCTTGTCTGTCTGTCTGTCTGTCTGTCTATCTATCTGTCAGATCCCCTGGAACTGGAGATGGGCCACAATATATTTGCTGGTAGTTGATCCCAGGTTCTCTGGAAGAGGAGACAATGCTGTTAATTGTTGAGCCCTTTCAGTGGCCCCACCCATCATTAAATTTTTAGAAGTATATGTGAGGCTATGTTCATGTACATCATATGCAGACCATAAGAGGGATATAGATTCTCCAGAATCTGACACCCTCTTCTGGAGAGTATGAAGACAGCTACAGTGTACTTATATCTAATAAATACATAAATAAATAAATAAATAAATAAATAAATAAATAAATAAATAAATGAATAAATAAATAAATAAACATTTTTTAAAAAGGATAAGAAAGAAAGAAAGACCAGGCAGGCCTGCCATCCTTATCTCTGTCAGTCTGTCTGTCTTTCAGTCTGTCTGATCCCTTGGAACTGGAGATGGGCCACCATATAGTTGCTGGTAGTTGATCCCACGTTCTCTGGAAGAAGAGACAATGCTGTTAATAGTTGAGCCCTTTCAGTGGGCCCACCCATCTTTAAATTTTTAGAAGTATATGTGAGGCTGTGTTTATGTACATCATATGCAGACCATAAGAGGGATTTAGATTCTTCAGAATCTGACACCCTCTTCTGGAGAGTCTGAAGACAGCTAGAGTGTACTTATATCTAATAAATAAATAAATAAATAAATAAATAAATAAATAAATAAATGAATAAATGAATAAATAGATAAATAAACATTTTTTAAAAGGATAAGAAAGAAAGAAAAATCAGGCAGGCCTGCCATCCTTATCTCTGTCTGTCTGTCTGTCTGTTTGATCCCCTGCAACTTGAGATGGGCCACCATATAGTTCCCGGTAGTTGATCCCAAGTTTTCCGGAAGAGGAGACAATGGTGTTAATTGTTTAGCCCTTTCAGTGGGCCCACCCATGTTTAAATTTTTAGAAGTATATGTGAGGCTGTGTTTATGTACATCATATGTAGACCATAAGAGGGATTTAGATTCTCCAGAATATGACACCCTCTTCTAGAGTGTCTGAAGACAGCTACAGTGCACTTATATCTAATAAATACATAAATAAATAAATAAACATTTTTTAAAATGAATAAGAAAGAAAGAAAGTTCAGGCAGGCCTGCCACCTTGTCTGTCTGTCTGTCTGTCTGTCTGTCTGTCTGTCTGTCTGTCCATCTGTCAGATACCCTGGAACTGAAGATGGGCCACCATATAGTTCCTGGTAGTTGTTCCCAGGTTCTCTGGAAGAGGAGACAATGCTGTTAATTGTTGAGCCCTTTCAGTGGCCCAACCCATCTTTAAATTTTTAGAAGTATATGTGAGGCTGTGTTCATGTACATCATATGCAGACCATAAGAGGGATATAGATTCTCCAGAATCTGACACCCTCTTCTGGAGAGTCTGAAGACAGCTACAGTGTACTTATATCTAATAAATAAATAAATAAATAAATAAATAAATAAATAAATAAATAAACATTTTTAAAAAGGATAAGATAGAAAGAAAAATCAGGCAGGCCTGCCATCCTTATCTTTGTCTGTCTATCTGTCTGTCTGATCCCCTGCAACTTGATATGGGCCACCATATAGTTGCTGGTAGTTGATCCCACGTTGTCTGGAAGAGGAGACAATCGTGTTAATTGTTGAGCCCTTTTAGTGGGCCCACCCATCTTTAAATTTTTAGAAGTATATGTGAGGCTGTGTTTATGTACATCATATGCAGACCATAAGAGGGATTTAGATTCTCCAGAATATTACACCCTCTTCTAGAGTGTCTTTAGACAGCTATAGTGTACTTATATCTAATAAATACATAAATAAATAAATAAACATTTTTTAAAAAGGATAAGAAAGAAAGAAAGACCAGGCAGGCCTGCCACCTTGTCTGTCTGTCTGTCTGTCTGTCTATCTATCTGTCAGATCCCCTGGAACTGGAGATGGGCCACAATATATTTGCTGGTAGTTGATCCCAGGTTCTCTGGAAGAGGAGACAATGCTGTTAATTGTTGAGCCCTTTCAGTGGCCCCACCCATCATTAAATTTTTAGAAGTATATGTGAGGCTATGTTCATGTACATCATATGCAGACCATAAGAGGGATATAGATTCTCCAGAATCTGACACCCTCTTCTGGAGAGTATGAAGACAGCTACAGTGTACTTATATCTAATAAATACATAAATAAATAAATAAATAAATAAATAAATAAATAAATAAATAAATGAATAAATAAATAAATAAACATTTTTTAAAAAGGATAAGAAAGAAAGAAAGACCAGGCAGGCCTGCCATCCTTATCTCTGTCAGTCTGTCTGTCTTTCAGTCTGTCTGATCCCTTGGAACTGGAGATGGGCCACCATATAGTTGCTGGTAGTTGATCCCACGTTCTCTGGAAGAAGAGACAATGCTGTTAATAGTTGAGCCCTTTCAGTGGGCCCACCCATCTTTAAATTTTTAGAAGTATATGTGAGGCTGTGTTTATGTACATCATATGCAGACCATAAGAGGGATTTAGATTCTTCAGAATCTGACACCCTCTTCTGGAGAGTCTGAAGACAGCTAGAGTGTACTTATATCTAATAAATAAATAAATAAATAAATAAATAAATAAATAAATAAATAAATGAATAAATGAATAAATAGATAAATAAACATTTTTTAAAAGGATAAGAAAGAAAGAAAAATCAGGCAGGCCTGCCATCCTTATCTCTGTCTGTCTGTCTGTCTGTTTGATCCCCTGCAACTTGAGATGGGCCACCATATAGTTCCCGGTAGTTGATCCCAAGTTTTCCGGAAGAGGAGACAATGGTGTTAATTGTTTAGCCCTTTCAGTGGGCCCACCCATGTTTAAATTTTTAGAAGTATATGTGAGGCTGTGTTTATGTACATCATATGTAGACCATAAGAGGGATTTAGATTCTCCAGAATATGACACCCTCTTCTAGAGTGTCTGAAGACAGCTACAGTGTACTTATATCTAATAAATACATAAATAAATAAATAAATGGATAAATAAATAAATAAATAAACATTTTTAAAAGGATAAGAAAGAAAGAAAGTCCAGGCAGGCCTGCCACCTTGTCTGTCTGTCTGTCTGTCTGTCTGTCTGTCCATCTGTCAGATACCCTGGAACTGGAGATGGGCCACCATATAGTTCCTGGTAGTTGTTCCCAGGTTCTCTTCTATCGTGTCTGAAGACAGCTACAGTGTACTTTTATCTAATAAATAAATAAATAAATAAATAAATAAATAAATAAATAAATAAATAATTAAACATTTTTTAAAAAGGATAAGAAAGAAAGAAAGACCAGGCAGGCCTGCCACCTTGTCTGTCTGTCTGTCTGTCTGTCTGTCTATCTATCTGTCAGATCCCCTGGAACTGGAGATGGGCCACAATATATTTGCTGGTAGTTGATCCCAGGTTCTCTGGAAGAGGAGACAATGCTGTTAATTGTTGAGCCCTTTCAGTGGCCCCACCCATCATTAAATTTTTAGAAGTATATGTGAGGCTATGTTCATGTACATCATATGCAGACCATAAGAGGGATATAGATTCTCCAGAATCTGACACCCTCTTCTGGAGAGTATGAAGACAGCTACAGTGTACTTATATCTAATAAATACATAAATAAATAAATAAATAAATAAATAAATAAATGAATAAATAAATAAATAAACATTTTTAAAAAAGGATAAGAAAGAAAGAAAGACCAGGCAGGCCTGCCATCCTTATCTCTGTCAGTCTGTCTGTCTTTCAGTCTGTCTGATCCCTTGGAACTGGAGATGGGCCACCATATAGTTGCTGGTAGTTGATCCCACGTTCTCTGGAAGAAGAGACAATGCTGTTAATAGTTGAGCCCTTTCAGTGGGCCCACCCATCTTTAAATTTTTAGAAGTATATGTGAGGCTGTGTTTATGTACATCATATGCAGACCATAAGAGGGATTTAGATTCTTCAGAATCTGACACCCTCTTCTGGAGAGTCTGAAGACAGCTAGAGTGTACTTATATCTAATAAATAAATAAATAAATAAATAAATAAATAAATAAATAAATGAATAAATGAATAAATAGATAAATAAACATTTTTTAAAAGGATAAGAAAGAAAGAAAAATCAGGCAGGCCTGCCATCCTTATCTCTGTCTGTCTGTCTGTCTGTTTGATCCCCTGCAACTTGAGATGGGCCACCATATAGTTCCCGGTAGTTGATCCCAAGTTTTCCGGAAGAGGAGACAATGGTGTTAATTGTTTAGCCCTTTCAGTGGGCCCACCCATGTTTAAATTTTTAGAAGTATATGTGAGGCTGTGTTTATGTACATCATATGTAGACCATAAGAGGGATTTAGATTCTCCAGAATATGACACCCTCTTCTAGAGTGTCTGAAGACAGCTACAGTGCACTTATATCTAATAAATACATAAATAAATAAATAAACATTTTTTAAAATGAATAAGAAAGAAAGAAATTTCAGGCAGGCCTGCCACCTTGTCTGTCTGTCTGTCTGTCTGTCTGTCTGTCTGTCTGTCCATCTGTCAGATACCCTGGAACTGAAGATGGGCCACCATATAGTTCCTGGTAGTTGTTCCCAGGTTCTCTGGAAGAGGAGACAATGCTGTTAATTGTTGAGCCCTTTCAGTGGCCCCACCCATCTTTAAATTTTTAGAAGTATATGTGAGGCTGTGTTCATGTACATCATATGCAGACCATAAGAGGGATATAGATTCTCCAGAATCTGACACCCTCTTCTGGAGAGTCTGAAGACAGCTACAGTGTACTTATATCTAATAAATAAATAAATAAATAAATAAATAAATAAATAAATAAATAAACATTTTTAAAAAGGATAAGATAGAAAGAAAAATCAGGCAGGCCTGCCATCCTTATCTTTGTCTGTCTATCTGTCTGTCTGATCCCCTGCAACTTGATATGGGCCACCATATAGTTGCTGGTAGTTGATCCCACGTTGTCTGGAAGAGGAGACAATCGTGTTAATTGTTGAGCCCTTTTAGTGGGCCCACCCATCTTTAAATTTTTAGAAGTATATGTGAGGCTGTGTTTATGTACATCATATGCAGACCATAAGAGGGATTTAGATTCTCCAGAATATTACACCCTCTTCTAGAGTGTCTTTAGACAGCTATAGTGTACTTATATCTAATAAATACATAAATAAATAAATAAACATTTTTTAAAAAGGATAAGAAAGAAAGAAAGACCAGGCAGGCCTGCCACCTTGTCTGTCTGTCTGTCTGTCTGTCTATCTATCTGTCAGATCCCCTGGAACTGGAGATGGGCCACAATATATTTGCTGGTAGTTGATCCCAGGTTCTCTGGAAGAGGAGACAATGCTGTTAATTGTTGAGCCCTTTCAGTGGCCCCACCCATCATTAAATTTTTAGAAGTATATGTGAGGCTATGTTCATGTACATCATATGCAGACCATAAGAGGGATATAGATTCTCCAGAATCTGACACCCTCTTCTGGAGAGTATGAAGACAGCTACAGTGTACTTATATCTAATAAATACATAAATAAATAAATAAATAAATAAATAAATAAATAAATAAATAAATGAATAAATAAATAAATAAACATTTTTTAAAAAGGATAAGAAAGAAAGAAAGACCAGGCAGGCCTGCCATCCTTATCTCTGTCAGTCTGTCTGTCTTTCAGTCTGTCTGATCCCTTGGAACTGGAGATGGGCCACCATATAGTTGCTGGTAGTTGATCCCACGTTCTCTGGAAGAAGAGACAATGCTGTTAATAGTTGAGCCCTTTCAGTGGGCCCACCCATCTTTAAATTTTTAGAAGTATATGTGAGGCTGTGTTTATGTACATCATATGCAGACCATAAGAGGGATTTAGATTCTTCAGAATCTGACACCCTCTTCTGGAGAGTCTGAAGACAGCTAGAGTGTACTTATATCTAATAAATAAATAAATAAATAAATGAATAAATGAATAAATAGATAAATAAACATTTTTTAAAAGGATAAGAAAGAAAGAAAAATCAGGCAGGCCTGCCATCCTTATCTCTGTCTGTCTGTCTGTCTGTTTGATCCCCTGCAACTTGAGATGGGCCACCATATAGTTCCCGGTAGTTGATCCCAAGTTTTCCGGAAGAGGAGACAATGGTGTTAATTGTTTAGCCCTTTCAGTGGGCCCACCCATGTTTAAATTTTTAGAAGTATATGTGAGGCTGTGTTTATGTACATCATATGTAGACCATAAGAGGGATTTAGATTCTCCAGAATATGACACCCTCTTCTAGAGTGTCTGAAGACAGCTACAGTGCACTTATATCTAATAAATACATAAATAAATAAATAAACATTTTTTAAAATGAATAAGAAAGAAAGAAAGTTCAGGCAGGCCTGCCACCTTGTCTGTCTGTCTGTCTGTCTGTCTGTCTGTCTGTCTGTCTGTCCATCTGTCAGATACCCTGGAACTGAAGATGGGCCACCATATAGTTCCTGGTAGTTGTTCCCAGGTTCTCTGGAAGAGGAGACAATGCTGTTAATTGTTGAGCCCTTTCAGTGGCCCCACCCATCTTTAAATTTTTAGAAGTATATGTGAGGCTGTGTTCATGTACATCATATGCAGACCATAAGAGGGATATAGATTCTCCAGAATCTGACACCCTCTTCTGGAGAGTCTGAAGACAGCTACAGTGTACTTATATCTAATAAATAAATAAATAAATAAATAAATAAATAAATAAATAAATAAATAAATAAACATTTTTAAAAAGGATAAGATAGAAAGAAAAATCAGGCAGGCCTGCCATCCTTATCTTTGTCTGTCTATCTGTCTGTCTGATCCCCTGCAACTTGATATGGGCCACCATATAGTTGCTGGTAGTTGATCCCACGTTGTCTGGAAGAGGAGACAATCGTGTTAATTGTTGAGCCCTTTTAGTGGGCCCACCCATCTTTAAATTTTTAGAAGTATATGTGAGGCTGTGTTTATGTACATCATATGCAGACCATAAGAGGGATTTAGATTCTCCAGAATATTACACCCTCTTCTAGAGTGTCTTTAGACAGCTATAGTGTACTTATATCTAATAAATACATAAATAAATAAATAAACATTTTTTAAAAAGGATAAGAAAGAAAGAAAGACCAGGCAGGCCTGCCACCTTGTCTGTCTGTCTGTCTGTCTGTCTATCTATCTGTCAGATCCCCTGGAACTGGAGATGGGCCACAATATATTTGCTGGTAGTTGATCCCAGGTTCTCTGGAAGAGGAGACAATGCTGTTAATTGTTGAGCCCTTTCAGTGGCCCCACCCATCATTAAATTTTTAGAAGTATATGTGAGGCTATGTTCATGTACATCATATGCAGACCATAAGAGGGATATAGATTCTCCAGAATCTGACACCCTCTTCTGGAGAGTATGAAGACAGCTACAGTGTACTTATATCTAATAAATACATAAATAAATAAATAAATAAATAAATAAATAAATAAATAAATGAATAAATAAATAAATAAACATTTTTTAAAAAGGATAAGAAAGAAAGAAAGACCAGGCAGGCCTGCCATCCTTATCTCTGTCAGTCTGTCTGTCTTTCAGTCTGTCTGATCCCTTGGAACTGGAGATGGGCCACCATATAGTTGCTGGTAGTTGATCCCACGTTCTCTGGAAGAAGAGACAATGCTGTTAATAGTTGAGCCCTTTCAGTGGGCCCACCCATCTTTAAATTTTTAGAAGTATATGTGAGGCTGTGTTTATGTACATCATATGCAGACCATAAGAGGGATTTAGATTCTTCAGAATCTGACACCCTCTTCTGGAGAGTCTGAAGACAGCTAGAGTGTACTTATATCTAATAAATAAATAAATAAATAAATAAATAAATAAATAAATAAATGAATAAATGAATAAATAGATAAATAAACATTTTTTAAAAGGATAAGAAAGAAAGAAAAATCAGGCAGGCCTGCCATCCTTATCTCTGTCTGTCTGTCTGTCTGTTTGATCCCCTGCAACTTGAGATGGGCCACCATATAGTTCCCGGTAGTTGATCCCAAGTTTTCCGGAAGAGGAGACAATGGTGTTAATTGTTTAGCCCTTTCAGTGGGCCCACCCATGTTTAAATTTTTAGAAGTATATGTGAGGCTGTGTTTATGTACATCATATGTAGACCATAAGAGGGATTTAGATTCTCCAGAATATGACACCCTCTTCTAGAGTGTCTGAAGACAGCTACAGTGCACTTATATCTAATAAATACATAAATAAATAAATAAACATTTTTTAAAATGAATAAGAAAGAAAGAAAGTTCAGGCAGGCCTGCCACCTTGTCTGTCTGTCTGTCTGTCTGTCTGTCTGTCTGTCTGTCTGTCCATCTGTCAGATACCCTGGAACTGAAGATGGGCCACCATATAGTTCCTGGTAGTTGTTCCCAGGTTCTCTGGAAGAGGAGACAATGCTGTTAATTGTTGAGCCCTTTCAGTGGCCCCACCCATCTTTAAATTTTTAGAAGTATATGTGAGGCTGTGTTCATGTACATCATATGCAGACCATAAGAGGGATATAGATTCTCCAGAATCTGACACCCTCTTCTGGAGAGTCTGAAGACAGCTACAGTGTACTTATATCTAATAAATAAATAAATAAATAAATAAATAAATAAATAAATAAATAAACATTTTTAAAAAGGATAAGATAGAAAGAAAAATCAGGCAGGCCTGCCATCCTTATCTTTGTCTGTCTATCTGTCTGTCTGATCCCCTGCAACTTGATATGGGCCACCATATAGTTGCTGGTAGTTGATCCCACGTTGTCTGGAAGAGGAGACAATCGTGTTAATTGTTGAGCCCTTTTAGTGGGCCCACCCATCTTTAAATTTTTAGAAGTATATGTGAGGCTGTGTTTATGTACATCATATGCAGACCATAAGAGGGATTTAGATTCTCCAGAATATTACACCCTCTTCTAGAGTGTCTTTAGACAGCTATAGTGTACTTATATCTAATAAATACATAAATAAATAAATAAACATTTTTTAAAAAGGATAAGAAAGAAAGAAAGACCAGGCAGGCCTGCCACCTTGTCTGTCTGTCTGTCTGTCTGTCTATCTATCTGTCAGATCCCCTGGAACTGGAGATGGGCCACAATATATTTGCTGGTAGTTGATCCCAGGTTCTCTGGAAGAGGAGACAATGCTGTTAATTGTTGAGCCCTTTCAGTGGCCCCACCCATCATTAAATTTTTAGAAGTATATGTGAGGCTATGTTCATGTACATCATATGCAGACCATAAGAGGGATATAGATTCTCCAGAATCTGACACCCTCTTCTGGAGAGTATGAAGACAGCTACAGTGTACTTATATCTAATAAATACATAAATAAATAAATAAATAAATAAATAAATAAATAAATAAATGAATAAATAAATAAATAAACATTTTTTAAAAAGGATAAGAAAGAAAGAAAGACCAGGCAGGCCTGCCATCCTTATCTCTGTCAGTCTGTCTGTCTTTCAGTCTGTCTGATCCCTTGGAACTGGAGATGGGCCACCATATAGTTGCTGGTAGTTGATCCCACGTTCTCTGGAAGAAGAGACAATGCTGTTAATAGTTGAGCCCTTTCAGTGGGCCCACCCATCTTTAAATTTTTAGAAGTATATGTGAGGCTGTGTTTATGTACATCATATGCAGACCATAAGAGGGATTTAGATTCTTCAGAATCTGACACCCTCTTCTGGAGAGTCTGAAGACAGCTAGAGTGTACTTATATCTAATAAATAAATAAATAAATAAATAAATAAATAAATAAATAAATAAATGAATAAATGAATAAATAGATAAATAAACATTTTTTAAAAGGATAAGAAAGAAAGAAAAATCAGGCAGGCCTGCCATCCTTATCTCTGTCTGTCTGTCTGTCTGTTTGATCCCCTGCAACTTGAGATGGGCCACCATATAGTTCCCGGTAGTTGATCCCAAGTTTTCCGGAAGAGGAGACAATGGTGTTAATTGTTTAGCCCTTTCAGTGGGCCCACCCATGTTTAAATTTTTAGAAGTATATGTGAGGCTGTGTTTATGTACATCATATGTAGACCATAAGAGGGATTTAGATTCTCCAGAATATGACACCCTCTTCTAGAGTGTCTGAAGACAGCTACAGTGCACTTATATCTAATAAATACATAAATAAATAAATAAACATTTTTTAAAATGAATAAGAAAGAAAGAAAGTTCAGGCAGGCCTGCCACCTTGTCTGTCTGTCTGTCTGTCTGTCTGTCTGTCTGTCTGTCTGTCCATCTGTCAGATACCCTGGAACTGAAGATGGGCCACCATATAGTTCCTGGTAGTTGTTCCCAGGTTCTCTGGAAGAGGAGACAATGCTGTTAATTGTTGAGCCCTTTCAGTGGCCACACCCATCTTTAAATTTTTAGAAGTATATGTGAGGCTGTGTTCATGTACATCATATGCAGACCATAAGAGGGATATAGATTCTCCAGAATCTGACACCCTCTTCTGGAGAGTCTGAAGACAGCTACAGTGTACTTATATCTAATAAATAAATAAATAAATAAATAAATAAATAAATAAATAAATAAATAAATAAACATTTTTAAAAAGGATAAGATAGAAAGAAAAATCAGGCAGGCCTGCCATCCTTATCTTTGTCTGTCTATCTGTCTGTCTGATCCCCTGCAACTTGATATGGGCCACCATATAGTTGCTGGTAGTTGATCCCACGTTGTCTGGAAGAGGAGACAATCGTGTTAATTGTTGAGCCCTTTTAGTGGGCCCACCCATCTTTAAATTTTTAGAAGTATATGTGAGGCTGTGTTTATGTACATCATATGCAGACCATAAGAGGGATTTAGATTCTCCAGAATATTACACCCTCTTCTAGAGTGTCTTTAGACAGCTATAGTGTACTTATATCTAATAAATACATAAATAAATAAATAAACATTTTTTAAAAAGGATAAGAAAGAAAGAAAGACCAGGCAGGCCTGCCACCTTGTCTGTCTGTCTGTCTGTCTGTCTATCTATCTGTCAGATCCCCTGGAACTGGAGATGGGCCACAATATATTTGCTGGTAGTTGATCCCAGGTTCTCTGGAAGAGGAGACAATGCTGTTAATTGTTGAGCCCTTTCAGTGGCCCCACCCATCATTAAATTTTTAGAAGTATATGTGAGGCTATGTTCATGTACATCATATGCAGAACATAAGAGGGATATAGATTCTCCAGAATCTGACACCCTCTTCTGGAGAGTATGAAGACAGCTACAGTGTACTTATATCTAATAAATACATAAATAAATAAATAAATAAATAAATAAATAAATAAATGAATAAATAAATAAATAAACATTTTTTAAAAAGGATAAGAAAGAAAGAAAGACCAGGCAGGCCTGCCATCCTTATCTCTGTCAGTCTGTCTGTCTTTCAGTCTGTCTGATCCCTTGGAACTGGAGATGGGCCACCATATAGTTGCTGGTAGTTGATCCCACGTTCTCTGGAAGAAGAGACAATGCTGTTAATAGTTGAGCCCTTTCAGTGGGCCCACCCATCTTTAAATTTTTAGAAGTATATGTGAGGCTGTGTTTATGTACATCATATGCAGACCATAAGAGGGATTTAGATTCTTCAGAATCTGACACCCTCTTCTGGAGAGTCTGAAGACAGCTAGAGTGTACTTATATCTAATAAATAAATAAATAAATAAATAAATAAATAAATAAATAAATGAATAAATGAATAAATAGATAAATAAACATTTTTTAAAAGGATAAGAAAGAAAGAAAAATCAGGCAGGCCTGCCATCCTTATCTCTGTCTGTCTGTCTGTCTGTTTGATCCCCTGCAACTTGAGATTGGCCACCATATAGTTCCCGGTAGTTGATCCCAAGTTTTCCGGAAGAGGAGACAATGGTGTTAATTGTTTAGCCCTTTCAGTGGGCCCACCCATGTTTAAATTTTTAAAAGTATATGTGAGGCTGTGTTTATGTACATCATATGTAGACCATAAGAGGGATTTAGATTCTCCAGAATATGACACCCTCTTCTAGAGTGTCTGAAGACAGCTACAGTGCACTTATATCTAATAAATACATAAATAAATAAATAAACATTTTTTAAAATGAATAAGAAAGAAAGAAAGTTCAGGCAGGCCTGCCACCTTGTCTGTCTGTCTGTCTGTCTGTCTGTCTGTCTGTCTGTCTGTCCATCTGTCAGATACCCTGGAACTGAAGATGGGCCACCATATAGTTCCTGGTAGTTGTTCCCAGGTTCTCTGGAAGAGGAGACAATGCTGTTAATTGTTGAGCCCTTTCAGTGGCCCCACCCATCTTTAAATTTTTAGAAGTATATGTGAGGCTGTGTTCATGTACATCATATGCAGACCATAAGAGTGATATTTATTCTCCAGAATCTGACACCCTCTTCTGGAGAGTCTGAAGATAGGTACAGTGTACTTATATCTAATACATAAATAAATAAATAAATAAATAAATAAATAAATAAATAATAAACATTTTTTAAAAAGGATAAGAAAGAAAGAAAAATTAGGCAGGCCTGCCATCCTTATGTCTGTCTGTCTGTCTGTCTGTCTTATCCCCTGGAACTTGAGATGGTCCACCATATAGTTGCTGGTAGTTGTTCCCACGTTCTCTGGAAGAAGAGACAATGCTGTTAATTGTTGAGCCCTTTCAGAGGGCCCACCCATCTTAAAATTTTTAGAAGTATATGTGAGGCTGTGTTTATGTACCTCATATGTAGACCATAGGAGGGATTTAGATTCTCCGGAAGATGACACATTCTTCTATCGTGTCTGAAGACAGTTACAGTGTACTTTTATCTAATAAATAAATAAATAAATAAATAAATAAATAAATAAATAATTAAACATTTTTTAAAAATATAAGAAAGAAAGAAAGACCAGGTAGGCCTCCATCCTTATCTCTTTCAGTCTGTCTGTCTGTCTGATCCCTGGGAACTGAAGATGGGCCACCATATAGTTGCTGTTAGTTGATTCCAGGTTCTCTGGAAGAGGAGACAATGCTGTTAATTGTTGAGCCCTTTCAGTGGCTCCACCTATCTTTAAATTTTTAGAAGTATATGTTAGGCTGTGTTTATGTACATCATATGCAGACCATAAGAGGGATTTAGATTCTCCAGAATCTGACACCCTCTTCTGGAGTGTCTGAAGACAACTACAGTGTACTAATATCTAATAAATACATAAATAAATAAATAAATAAATAAATAAACATTATATTAAAAGGATAAGAAAGAAAGAAAAACCAGGCAGGCCTGCCCTCCTGATCTCTGTCTGTCTGTCTGTCTGTCTGTCTGTCTGATCCCCTGGAACTGGAGATGGGCCACAATATAGTTGCTGGTAGTTGATCCCAGGTTCTCTGGTAGAGGAGACAATGCTGTTAATTGTTGAGCCCTCTCAGTGGCCCCACACATCTTTAAATTTTTAGAAGTATATGTGAGGCTGTGTTTATGTACATCATATGCAGACCATAAGAGGGATTTAGATTCCCCAGAATCTGACACCCTCTTCTGGAGTGTCTGAAGACAGCTACAGTGTACTTATATATAATAAATACATAAATAAATAAATAAATAAATAAATAAATAAATAAATAAACATTTTTTTAAAAGGATAAGAAAGAAAGTAAAACCAGGCAGGCCTGCAATCCTTGTCTGTCTGTCTGTCTGTCTGATCCCCTGGAACTGGAGATGGGCCACCATATAGTTGCTGATAGTTGATCCCAGGTTCTCTGGTATAGGAGACAATGCTATTAATTGTTGAGCCCTCTCAGTGGCCCCACACATCTTTAAATTTTTACAAGTATATGTGAGGCTGTGTTTATGTACATCATATGTAGACCATAAGAGGGATTTAGATTCTCCAGAATACGACACCCACTTCTGAAGTGTCTGAAGATAGCTACAGTGTACTTATATCTAATAAATACATATATAAATAAATAAACATTTTTAAAATGTATAAGAAAGAAAGAAAAACCAGGCAGGCCTGCAATCCTTGTCTGTCTGTCTGTCTGTATGTCTGTCTTATCCCCTGGAACTGGAGATGGGCCACAATACAGTTGACGGTAGTTGATCCCAGGTCCTCTGGAAGAGGAGACAATGCTGTTAATTGTTGAGCCCTTTCAGTGGCCCCACCCATCTTTAAATTTTTAGAAGTATATGTGAGGCTGTGTTTATGTACATCATATGCAGACCATAAGAGGGATATAGATTCTCCAGAATCTGACACCCTCTTCTGGAGAGTCTGAAGACAGCTACAGTGTACTTATATCTAATAAATAAATAAATAAATAAATAAATAAATAAATAAATAAATAAATAAATAAATAAATGAATAAATAAATAAATAAATAAACATTTTTAAAAAGGATAAGATAGAAAGAAAAATCAGGCAGGCCTGCCATCCTTATCTTTGTCTGTCTATCTGTCTGTCTGATCCCCTGCAACTTGAGATGGGCCACCATATAGTTGCTGGTAGTTGATCCCACGTTGTCTGGAAGAGGAGACAATCGTGTTAATTGTTGAGCCCTTTTAGTGGGCCCACCCATCTTTAAATTTTTAGAAGTATATGTGAGGCTGTGTTTATGTACATCATATGCAGACCATAAGAGGGATTTAGATTCTCCAGAATATTACACCCTCTTCTAGAGTGTCTTTAGACAGCTATAGTGTACTTATATCTAATAAAAACATAAATAAATAAATAAACATTTTTTAAAAAGGATAAGAAAGAAAGAAAGACCAGGCAGGCCTGCCACCTTGTCTGTCTGTCTGTCTGTCTGTCTATGTATCTGTCAGATCCCCTGGAACTGGAGATGGGCCACAATATATTTGCTGGTAGTTGATCCCAGGTTCTCTGGAAGAGGAGACAATGCTGTTAATTGTTGAGCCCTTTCAGTGGCCCCACCCATCATTAAATTTTTAGAAGTATATGTGAGGCTATGTTCATGTACATCATATGCAGACCATAAGAGGGATATAGATTCTCCAGAATCTGACACCCTCTTCTGGAGAGTATGAAGACAGCTACAGTGTACTTATATCTAATAAATACATAAATAAATAAATAAATAAATAAATAAATAAATAAATAAATAAATAAACATTTTTGAAAAAGGATAAGAAAGAAAGTAAGACCAGTCAGGCCTGCCATCCTTATCTCTGTCTGTCTGTCTGTCTGTCTTATCCACTGGAACTTGAGATGGGCCACCATATAGTTGCTGGTAGTTGATCCCACGTTGTCTGGAAGAGGAGACAATGGTGTTAATTGTTGAGCCCTTTCAGTGGGCCCACCCATCTTTAAATTTTTAGAAGTATATGTGAGGCTGTGTTTATGTACATCATATGCAGACCATAAGAGGGATTTAGATTCCCCAGAAGATGACACCCTCTTCTAGAGTGTCTGAAGACAGCTACAGTGTACTTATATCTAATAATTAAATAAATAAATAAATAAATGAATAAATAAATAAATAAATAAACATTTTTTTTAAAGTATAAGAAAGAAAGAAAGACCAGGCAGGCCTCCATCCTTATCTCTGTCTGTCTGTCTGTCTGTCTGATACCCTGGATCTGGAGATGGGCCACCATATAGTTGCTGGTAGTTTATCCTAGGTTCTCTGGAAGAGCAGACAATGCTGTTAATTGTTGAGCCATTTCTGTGGCCCCACCCATCTTTAAATTTTTAGAAGTATATGTGAGGCTGTGTTTATGTACATCATATGCAGACCATAAGAGGGATTTAGATTCTCCAGAATCTGACACCCTCTTTTGGAGTGTCTGAAGACAGCTAAAGTTTACTTATATCTAATAAATACATAAATAAATAAATAAATAAATAAATAAATAAATAAACATTTTTTTAAAAGGATAAGAAAGTAAGAAAGACCAGGCAGGCCTGCCACCCTTATCTCTATCTGTCTGTCTGTCTGTCTGTCTGATACCCTGGAACTGGAGATGGGCCACCATATAGTTGCTGGTAGTTTATCCCAGGTTCTCTGGAAGAGGAGACAATGCTGTTAATTGTTGATCTATTTCAGTGGCCCCACACATCTTTAAATTTTTAGAAGTATATGTGAGGCTGTATTTATGTACATTTTATGCAGAACCTAAGAGGGATTTAGATTCTCCAGAATCTGACACCCTCTTCTGCAGTGTCTGAAACAGATACAGTGTACTTATATCTAATAAATACATATATAAGAAATAAATATTTTTAAAAAGGATAAGAAAGAAAGAAAGACCAGGCAGGCCTCCATCCGTAACTCTGTCTGTCTATCTGTCTGTTTGATACCCTGGAAGTGGAGATGGGCCACCATATAGTTGCTGGTAGTTGATCCCAAGTTCTCTGGAAGAGGAGACAATGCTGTTAATTGTTGAGCCATTTCAGTGGCCCCACCCATCTTTAAATTTTTAGAAGTAAAGTTGAGGCTGTGTTTATGTACATCATATGCAGACCATAAGAGGGATTTAGATTCTCCAGAATCTGACACCCTCTCCTGGATTGTTTGAAGACAGCTACATTTTACTTATATCTAATAAATACATAAATAAATAAATAAACATTTTTTTAAAAAGATAAGAAAGAAAGAAAGACCAGGTAGGCCTGCCATCCTTATCCTTGTCTGTCTGTCTGTCTGTCTGATCACCTGGAACTGGAGATGGGCCACCATATAGTTGCTGGTAGTTTATCCAAGGTTCTCTGGAAGAGGAAGCAATGCTGTTAATTGTTGAGCCATTTCTAGGGCCCAACCCATCTTTAAATTTTTAGAAGAAAATGTGAGTCTGTGTTTATGTACATCATATGCAGACCATAAGAGGGATATAGATTCTCCAGAATCTGACACCCTCTTCTGGAGTGTCTGAAGACATCTACAGTGTACTTATATCTAATAAATAAATAGATAAATAAATAAATAATTAATTAAACATTTTTAAAAAAGGATAAGAAAGAAAGAAAGGCCAGGCAGGCCTGCCATCCATATCTCTGTCTGTCTGTCTGTCTGTCTATCTGATCCCCGGGACCTGGAGATGGGCCACCATATAGTTGCTGGTAGTTGATCCAAGGTTCTCTGGAAGAGGAGACAATGCTGTTAATTGTTGAGCCCTTTCAGTGGCCTCACACTTCTTTAAATATTTAGAAGTATATGTGAGGCCTTTTTATGTACATCATATTCAGATTATAAGAGGATTTAGATTCTCCAGAATCTGACACCCTCTACTGGAGTGTCTGAAGACAGCTACAGTGTACTTATATATAATAAATACATAAAAAATAAATAAATAAATAAATAAATAAATAAATAAATAAACATTTTTTAAAAAGGATAAGAAAGGAAGTAAGTCCAGGCAGGCCTGCCATCCTTATCTCTGTCTGTCTGTCTGTCTGTCTGTCTGATCCCCTGGAACTGGAGATGGGCTACCATATAGTTGCTGGTAGTTGATCCCAGGTTCTCTGGAAGAGGAGACAATGCTGTTAATTGTTGAACCCTATCGGTGGCCCTACCCATCTTTAAATTTTTAGAAGTGTATGTGAGGCTGTGTTTATGTACATCATATGCAGACCATAAGAGGGATATAGATTCTCCAGAATCTGACACCCTCTTCTGGAGTGTCTGAAGACAGCTACAGTGTACTTATATCTAATAAATAAATAGATAAATAAATAAATAATTAATTAAACATTTTTAAAAAAGGATAAGAAAGAAAGAAAGGCCAGGCAGGCCTGCCATCCATATCTCTGTCTGTCTGTCTGTCTGTCTATCTGATCCCCGGGACCTGGAGATGGGCCACCATATAGTTGCTGGTAGTTGATCCAAGGTTCTCTGGAAGAGGAGACAATGCTGTTAATTGTTGAGCCCTTTCAGTGGCCTCACACTTCTTTAAATATTTAGAAGTATATGTGAGGCCATTTTATGTACATCATATTCAGATTATAAGAGGATTTAGATTCTCCAGAATCTGACACCCTCTACTGGAGTGTCTGAAGACAGCTACAGTGTACTTATATATAATAAATACATAAAAAATAAATAAATAAATAAATAAATAAATAAATAAATAAATAAATAAACATTTTTTAAAAAGGATAAGAAAGGAAGTAAGACCAGGCAGGCCTGCCATCCTTATCTCTGTCTGTCTGTCTGTCTGTCTGTCTGATCCCCTGGAACTGGAGATGGGCTACCATATAGTTGCTGGTAGTTGATCCCAGGTTCTCTGGAAGAGGAGACAATGCTGTTAATTGTTGAACCCTATCGGTGGCCCTACCCATCTTTAAATTTTTAGAAGTGTATGTGAGGCTGTGTTTATGTACATCATATGCAGACTAGAAGAGGGATTTATATTCATCAGAATCTGACACACTCCTCTGGAGTGTCTGAAGACAGCTACAGTGTACTTATATCTAATAAATACATAAATAAATAAGTAAATAAAGAAATAAACATTATTTAAACCAGATAAGAAAGAAAGAAAGAAAGACCAGGCAGGCCTGACATCCTTATCTCTGTCTGTCTGTCTGTCTGTCTGTCGTTCTGATCCCCTGGAACTGGAGATGGGCCGCCATATAGGTGCTGGTAGTTGATCCCAGGTTCTCTGGAAGAGGACACAATGCTGTTAATTGTTGAGCGCTTTCAGTGGCCCCACTCATCGTTAAAATATTAGTAGTATATGTGAGGCTGTGTTTATGTACATCATATGCAGACCATAAGAGGGATTTAGATTCTCCAGAATCTGACACCCTCTTCTGGAGTGTCTGAAGACAGCTACAGTGTACTTATATGTAATAAATACATAAATAAATAAACATTTTTTAAAAAGGATATGAAAGAAAGACCAGGCAGGCCTGCCATCCTTATCCTTGTCTGTCTGTCTGTCTCTCTGATCCCCTGGGAGTGGAGATGGGCCACCATATAGTTGCAGGTAGTTGATCCCAGGTTCTCTGGAAGAGGAGACAATGCTGTTAATTGTTGAGCCCTTTCAGTGGCTCCACCTATCTTTAAATTTTTAGATGTATATGTGAGGCTATGTTTATGTACATCATATGCAGACCATAAGAGGGATTTAGATTCTCCACAATCTGACACCCTCTTCTGGAGTGTCTGAAGACAACTACAGTGTACTTGTAATTGTTGAGCCATTTCTGTGGCCCCACCCATCTTTAAATTTTTAGAAGTATATGTGAGGCTGTGTTTATGTACATCATATGCAGACCATAAGAGGGATTTAGATTCTTCAGAATCTGACACCCTCTTCTGGAGAGTCTGAAGACAGCTAGAGTGTACTTATATCTAATAAATAAATAAATAAATAAATAAATAAATAAATGAATAAATGAATAAATAGATAAATAAACATTTTTTAAAAGGATAAGAAAGAAAGAAAAATCAGGCATGCCTGCCATCCTTATCTCTGTCTGTCTGTCTGTCTGTTTGATCCCCTGCAACTTGAGATGGGCCACCATATAGTTCCCGGTAGTTGATCCCAAGTTTTCCGGAAGAGGAGACAATGGTGTTAATTGTTGAGCCCTTTCAGTGGGCCCACCCATCTTTAAATTTTTAGAAGTATATGTGAGGCTGTGTTTATGTACATCATATGTAGACCATAAGAGGGATTTAGATTCTCCAGAATATGACACCCTCTTCTAGAGTGTCTGAAGACAGCTACAGTGCACTTATATCTAATAAATACATAAATAAATAAATAAACATTTTTTAAAAAGAATAAGAAAGAAAGAAAGTCCAGGCAGGCCTGCCACCTTGTCTGTCTGTCTGTCTGTCTGTCTGTCTGTCTGTCTGTCTGTCCATCTGTCAGATACCCTGGAACTGGAGATGGGCCACCATATAGTTCCTGGTAGTTGTTCCCAGGTTCTCTGGAAGAGGAGACAATGCTGTTAATTGTTGAGCCCTTTCAGTGGCCCCACCCATCTTTAAATTTTTAGAAGTATATGTGAGGCTGTGTTCATGTACATCATATGCAGACCATAAGAGTGATATTTATTCTCCAGAATCTGACACCCTCTTCTGGAGAGTCTGAAGATAGGTACAGGGTACTTATATCTAATACATAAATAAATAAATAAATAAATAAATAAATAAATAAATAAATAAATAAACATTTTTTAGAAAGGATAAGAAAGAAAGAAAAATCAGGCAGGCCTGCCATCCTTATGTCTGTCTGTCTGTCTGTCTGTCTTATCCCCTGGAACTTGAGATGGTCCACCATATAGTTGCTGGTAGTTGATCCCACGTTCTCTGGAAGAAGAGACAATGCTGTTAATTGTTGAGCCCTTTCAGAGGGCCCACCCATCTTAAAATTTTTAGAAGTATATGTGAGGCTGTGTTTATGTACCTCATATGCAGACCATAAGAGGGATTTAGATTCTCCGGAAGATGACACATTCTTCTATCGTGTCTGAAGACAGCTACAGTGTACTTTTATCTAATAAATAAATAAATAAATAAATAAATAAATAAATAAATAAATAAATAAACATTTTTTAAAAATATAAGAAAGAAAGAAAGACCAGGCAGGCCTCCATCCTTATCTCTTTCAGTCTGTCTGTCTGTCTGTCTGATCCCTGGGAACTGAAGATGGGCCACCATATAGTTGCTGTTAGTTGATTCCAGGTTCTCTGGAAGAGGAGACAATGCTGTTAATTGTTGAGCCCTTTCAGTGGCTCCACCTATCTTTAAATTTTTAGAAGTATATGTTAGGCTGTGTTTATGTACATCATATGCAGACCATAAGAGGGATTTAGATTCTCCAGAATCTGACACCCTCTTCTGGAGTGTCTGAAGACAACTACAGTGTACTAATATCTAATAAATACATAAATAAATAAATAAATAAATAAATAAATAAACATTATATTAAAAGGATAAGAAAGAAAGAAAAACCAGGCAGGCCTGCCCTCCTGATCTCTGTCTGTCTGTCTGTCTGTCTGTCTGATCCCCTGGAACTGGAGATGGGCCACAATATAGTTGCTGGTAGTTGATCCCAGGTTCTCTGGTAGAGGAGACAATGCTGTTAATTGTTGAGCCCTCTCAGTGGCCCCACACATCTTTAAATTTTTAGAAGTATATGTGAGGCTGTGTTTATGTACATCATATGCAGACCATAAGAGGGATTTAGATTCCCCAGAATCTGACACCCTCTTCTGGAGTGTCTGAAGACAGCTACAGTGTACTTATATATAATAAATACATAAATAAATAAATAAATAAATAAATAAATAAATAAATAAATAAACATTTTTTTAAAAGGATAAGAAAGAAAGTAAAACCAGGCAGGCCTGCAATCCTTGTCTGTCTGTCTGTCTGTCTGATCCCCTGGAACTGGAGATGGGCCACCATATAGTTGCTGATAGTTGATCCCAGGTTCTCTGGTATAGGAGACAATGCTATTAATTGTTGAGCCCTCTCAGTGGCCCCACACATCTTTAAATTTTTACAAGTATATGTGAGGTGTGTTTATGTACATCATATGTAGACCATAAGAGGGATTTAGATTCTCCAGAATACGACACCCACTTCTGAAGTGTCTGATGATAGCTACAGTGTACTTATATCTAATAAATACATATATAAATAAATAAACATTTTTAAAATGTATAAGAAAGAAAGAAAAACCAGGCAGGCCTGCAATCCTTGTCTATCTGTCTGTCTGTATGTCTGTCTTATCCCCTGGAACTGGAGATGGGCCACAATATAGTTGACGGTAGTTGATCCCAGGTCCTCTGGAAGAGGAGGCAATGCTGTTAATTGTTGAGCCCTTTCAGTGGCCCCACCCATCTTTAAATTTTTAGAAGTATATGTGAGGCTGTGTTTATGTACATCATCTGCAGACCATAAGAGGGATATAGATTCTCCAGAATCTGACACCCTCTTCTGGAGAGTCTGAAGACAGCTACAGTGTACTTATATCTAATAAATAAATAAATAAATAAATGAATGAATAAATAAATAAATAAACATTTTTAAAAAGGATAAGATAGAAAGAAAAATCAGGCAGGCCTGCCATCCTTATCTTTGTCTGTCTATCTGTCTGTCTGATCCCCTGCAACTTGAGATGGGCCACCATATAGTTGCTGGTAGTTGATCCCACGTTGTCTGGAAGAGGAGACAATCGTGTTAATTGGTGAGCCCTTTTAGTGGGCCCACCCATCTTTAAATTTTTAGAAGTATATGTGAGGCTGTGTTTATGTACATCATATGCAGACCATAAGAGGGATTTAGATTCTCCAGAATATTACACCCTCTTCTAGAGTGTCTTTAGACAGCTATAGTGTACTTATATCTAATAAATACATAAATAAATAAATAAACATTTTTTAAAAAGGATAAGAAAGAAAGAAAGACCAGGCAGGCCTGCCACCTTGTCTGTCTGTCTGTCTGTCTGTCTGTCTGTCTGTCTGTCTGTCTGTCTATCTATCTGTCAGATCCCCTGGAACTGGAGATGGGCCACAATATATTTGCTGGTAGTTGATCCCAGGTTCTCTGGAAGAGGAGACAATGCTGTTAATTGTTGAGCCCTTTCAGTGGCCCCACCCATCTTTAAATTTTTAGAAGTATATGTGAGGCTGTGTTCATGTACATCATATGCAGACCATAAGAGTGATATTTATTCTCCAGAATATGACACCCTCTTCTGGAGAGTCTGAAGATAGGTACAGGGTACTTATATCTAATACATAAATAAATAAATAAATAAATAAATAAATAAATAAATAAATAAATAAACATTTTTTAGAAAGGATAAGAAAGAAAGAAAAATCAGGCAGGCCTGCCATCCTTATGTCTGTCTGTCTGTCTGTCTGTCTTATCCCCTGGATCTTGAGATGGTCCACCATATAGTTGCTGGTAGTTGATCCCACGTTCTCTGGAAGAAGAGACAATGCTGTTAATTGTTGAGCCCTTTCAGAGGGCCCACCCATCTTAAAATTTTTAGAAGTATATGTGAGGCTGTGTTTATGTACCTCATATGCAGACCATAAGAGGGATTTAGATTCTCCGGAAGATGACACATTCTTCTATCGTGTCTGAAGACAGCTACAGTGTACTTTTATCTAATAAATAAATAAATAAATAAATAAATAAATAAATAAATAAATAAACATTTTTTAAAAATATAAGAAAGAAAGAAAGACCAGGCAGGCCTCCATCCTTATCTCTTTCAGTCTGTCTGTCTGTCTGTCTGATCCCTGGGAACTGAAGATGGGCCACCATATAGTTGCTGTTAGTTGATTCCAGGTTCTCTGGAAGAGGAGACAATGCTGTTAATTGTTGAGCCCTTTCAGTGGCTCCACCTATCTTTAAATTTTTAGAAGTATATGTTAGGCTGTGTTTATGTACATCATATGCAGACCATAAGAGGGATTTAGATTCTCCAGAATCTGACACCCTCTTCTGGAGTGTCTGAAGACAACTACAGTGTACTAATATCTAATAAATACATAAATAAATAAATAAATAAATAAACATTATATTAAAAGGATAAGAAAGAAAGAAAAACCAGGCAGGCCTGCCCTCCTGATCTCTGTCTGTCTGTCTGTCTGTCTGTCTGATCCCCTGGAACTGGAGATGGGCCACAATATAGTTGCTGGTAGTTGATCCCAGGTTCTCTGGTAGAGGAGACAATGCTGTTAATTGTTGAGCCCTCTCAGTGGCCCCACACATCTTTAAATTTTTAGAAGTATATGTGAGGCTGTGTTTATGTACATCATATGCAGACCATAAGAGGGATTTAGATTCCCCAGAATCTGACACCCTCTTCTGGAGTGTCTGAAGACAGCTACAGTGTACTTATATATAATAAATACATAAATAAATAAATAAATAAATAAATAAATAAATAAATAAATAAACATTTTTTTAAAAGGATAAGAAAGAAAGTAAAACCAGGCAGGCCTGCAATCCTTGTCTGTCTGTCTGTCTGTCTGATCCCCTGGAACTGGAGATGGGCCACCATATAGTTGCTGATAGTTGATCCCAGGTTCTCTGGTATAGGAGACAATGCTATTAATTGTTGAGCCCTCTCAGTGGCCCCACACATCTTTAAATTTTTACAAGTATATGTGAGGCTGTGTTTATGTACATCATATGTAGACCATAAGAGGGATTTAGATTCTCCAGAATACGACACCCACTTCTGAAGTGTCTGATGATAGCTACAGTGTACTTATATCTAATAAATACATATATAAATAAATAAACATTTTTAAAATGTATAAGAAAGAAAGAAAAACCAGGCAGGCCTGCAATCCTTGTCTATCTGTCTGTCTGTATGTCTGTCTTATCCCCTGGAACTGGAGATGGGCCACAATATAGTTGACGGTAGTTGATCCCAGGTCCTCTGGAAGAGGAGACAATGCTGTTAATTGTTGAGCCCTTTCAGTGGCCCCACCCATCTTTAAATTTTTAGAAGTATATGTGAGGCTGTGTTTATGTACATCATATGCAGACCATAAGAGGGATATAGATTCTCCAGAATCTGACACCCTCTTCTGGAGAGTCTGGAGACAGCTACAGTGTACTTATATCTAATAAATAAATAAATAAATAAATAAATAAATGAATAAATAAATAAATAAACATTTTTAAAAAGGATAAGATAGAAAGAAAAATCAGGCAGGCCTGCCATCCTTATCTTTGTCTGTCTATCTGTCTGTCTGATCCCCTGCAACTTGAGATGGGCCACCATATAGTTGCTGGTAGTTGATCCCACGTTGTCTGGAAGAGGAGACAATCGTGTTAATTGGTGAGCCCTTTTAGTGGGCCCACCCATCTTTAAATTTTTAGAAGTATATGTGAGGCTGTGTTTATGTACATCATATGCAGACCATAAGAGGGATTTAGATTCTCCAGAATATTACACCCTCTTCTAGAGTGTCTTTAGACAGCTATAGTGTACTTATATCTAATAAATACATAAATAAATAAATAAACATTTTTTAAAAAGGATAAGAAAGAAAGAAAGACCAGGCAGGCCTGCCACCTTGTCTGTCTGTCTGTCTGTCTGTCTGTCTGTCTGTCTGTCTGTCTATCTATCTGTCAGATCCCCTGGAACTGGAGATGGGCCACAATATATTTGCTGGTAGTTGATCCCAGGTTCTCTGGAAGAGGAGACAATGCTGTTAATTGTTGAGCCCTTTCAGTGGCCCCACCCATCTTTAAATTTTTAGAAGTATATGTGAGGCTGTGTTCATGTACATCATATGCAGACCATAAGAGTGATATTTATTCTCCAGAATCTGACACCCTCTTCTGGAGAGTCTGAAGATAGCTACAGTGTACTTATATCTAATAAATACATAAATAAATAAATAAATAAATAAATAAATAAATAAATAAATGAATAAATAAATAAATAAACATTTTTTAAAAAGGATAAGAAAGAAAGAAAAATCAGGCAGGCCTGCCATCCTTATCTCTGTCTGTCTGTCTGTCTGTCTTATCCACTGGAACTTGAGATGGGCCACCATATAGTTGCTGGTAGTTGATCCCACGTTGTCTGGAAGAGGAGACAATGGTGTTAATTGTTGAGCCCTTTCAGTGGGCCCACCCATTTTTAAATTTTTAGAAGTATATGTGAGGCTGTGTTTATGTACATCATATGCAGACCATAAGAGGGATTTAGATTCCCCAGAAGATGACACCCTCTTCTAGAGTGTCTGAAGACAGCTACAGTGTACTTATATCTAATAAATAAATAAATAAATAAATAAATAAATAAATAAACATTTTTTTAAAGTATAAGAAAGAAAGAAAGACCAGGCAGGCCTCCATCCTTATCTCTGTCTGTCTGTCTGTCTGTCTGATACCCTGGATCTGGAGATGGGCCACCATATAGTTGCTGGTAGTTTATCCTAGGTTCTCTGGAAGAGCAGACAATGCTGTTAATTGTTGAGCCATTTCTGTGGCCCCACCCATCTTTAAATTTTTAGAAGTATATGTGAGGCTGTGTTTATGTACATCATATGCAGACCATAAGAGGGATTTAGATTCTCCAGAATCTGACACCCTCTTTTGGAGTGTCTGAAGACAGCTAAAGTTTACTTATATCTAATAAATACATAAATAAATAAATAAATAAATAAATAAATAAATAAATAAACATTTTTTTAAAAGGATAAGAAAGTAAGAAAGACCAGGCAGGCCTGCCACCCTTATCTCTATCTGTCTGTCTGTCTGTCTGTCTGATACCCTGGAACTGGAGATGGGCCACCATATAGTTGCTGGTAGTTTATCCCAGGTTCTCTGGAAGAGGAGACAATGCTGTTAATTGTTGATCTATTTCAGTGGCCCCACACATCTTTAAATTTTTAGAAGTATATGTGAGGCTGTATTTATGTACATTATATGCAGAACCTAAGAGGGAATTAGATTCTCCAGAATCTGACACCCTCTTCTGCAGTGTCTGAAACAGATACAGTGTACTTATATCTAATAAATACATATATAAGAAATAAATATTTTTAAAAAGGATAAGAAAGAAAGAAAGACCAGGCAGGCCTCCATCCGTAACTCTGTCTGTCTATCTGTCTGTTTGATACCCTGGAAGTGGAGATGGGCCACCATATAGTTGCTGGTAGTTGATCCCAAGTTCTCTGGAAGAGGAGACAATGCTGTTAATTGTTGAGCCATTTCAGTGGCCCCACCCATCTTTAAATTTTTAGAAGTAAAGTTGAGGCTGTGTTTATGTACATCATATGCAGACCATAAGAGGGATTTAGATTCTCCAGAATCTGACACCCTCTCCTGGATTGTTTGAAGACAGCTACATTTTACTTATACTAATAAATACATAAATAAATAAATAAACATTTTTTAAAAAGATAAGAAAGAAAGAAAGACCAGGTAGGCCTGCCATCCTTATCCTTGTCTGTCTGTCTGTCTGTCTGATCACCTGGAACTGGAGATGGGCCACCATATAGTTGCTGGTAGTTGATCCCAGGATCTCTGGTAGAGTTGACAATGCTGTTAATTGTTGAGCCCTTTAAGTGGCCCCACACATCTATAAATTTTTAGAAGTATATGTGAGGCTGTGTTTATGTACATCATATGCAGACCATAAGAGGGATATAGATTCTCCAGAATCTGACACCCTCTTCTGGAGTGTCTGAACAGCTACAGTGTACTTATATCTAATAAATAAATAAATAAATAAATAAATAAATAAATAAACAAACAAACAAATAAATAAATAAATAAATAAATAAATAAATAAATAAATAAATAAACATTTTTTTAAAAAAAGGATAAGAAAGAAAGAAAGACCAGGCAGGCCTGCCATCCTTATCACTGTCTGTCTGTCTATCTGTCTGATCCCCTGGAACTGGAGATGGACCACCATATAGTTGCTGGTAGTTGATCCCAGGTTCTCTATAAGAGGAGACAATGCTGTTAATTGTTGAGCCCTTTCAGTGGCCCCACACATCTTTTAATTTTTAGAAGAATATGTGAGGCTGTGTTTATGTACATCATATGCAGATCATATGAGGGATTTACATGCTCCAGAATCTGACACCCTCCTCTGGAGTGTCTAAAGAAAGCTACAGTGTACTTATATCTAAGAAATAAATAAATAAATAAATAAATAAATAAATAAATAAATAAATAAATAAATAAATATTTTTTTAAAAGGATAAGAAAGAAAGAAAGAAAGACCAGGCAGGCCTGCCATCCTTATCTCTGTCTGTCTGTCTGTCTGTCTGATCCCCTGGAACTGGAGATGGGCCACCTTGTAGGTGCTGGTAGTTGATCCCAGGTTCTCTGGAAGAGGAGACAATGCTGTTAATTGTTGAGCCCTTTCAGTGGCCCCACCCATTTTTAATTTTTAGAAGTATAAGTGAGGCTGTGTTTATGTACATCATATTCAGACCATAAGAGGGATTTAGATTCTCTAGAATCTGACACCCTCTTCTGGAGTGTCTGAAGACGGCTCTAGTGTACTTATATCTAATAAATAAATAAGTAAATAAATAAATAAATAAATAAATAAACATTTTTTTAAAAAGTATAAGAAATAAAGAAAGACCAGGCAGGCCTGCCATCCTTATCTCTGTCTCTCTGTCTGTCTGTCTGTCTGATCCACTGGAACTGGAGATGGGCCAACATAAGGTGCTGGTAGTTTATCCCAGGTTCTCTGAAAGAGGGGACAATGCTGTTAATTGTTGAGCCCTCTCAGTGGCCCCACACATCTTTAAATTTTTAGAAGTATATGTGACGCTGTCTTTATGTACATCATATGCAGACCATAAGAGGGATTTAGATTCTCCAGAATCTGACACCCTCTTCTGGAGTGTCTGAAGACATCTACAGTGTACTTATATCTAATAAATACATAAATAAATATATAAATAAACATTTTTTTAAAAAGGATAAGAAAGAAAGAAAGACCAGGCAGGCCTGCCATCCTTATCACTGTCTGTATGTCTGTCTGTCTGATCCCCTGGAACTGCAGATGGGCCACCATATAGTTGCTGGTAGTTGATCCCAGGTACTCTGGAAGAGGAAACAATGCTGTTAATTGTTGAGCTTTTAGAGTGGCCCCACCCTTCTTTATATTTTTAGAAGTATATGTGAGGCTGTGTTTATGTACATCATATGCAGATCATAAGAGGGATTTAGATTCTCCAGAATCTGACACCCTCTTCTGGAGTGTCTGAACAGCTACCTTGTACTTATATCTAATACATAAATAAATAAATAAATAAATAAATAAATAAATAAATAAATAAACATTTTTAAAAGGGATAAGAAAGAAAGAAAAACCACCAGGCCTGCCATACTTGTCTTTCTGTCTTGCCTAGCCCCTTGCCTAGCCTAGCCTAGCCTCTTGCCTAGCCTAGCCTAGCCCCTTGCCTAGCCTAGCCCTGCCTTGCCTAGCCCTGCCTATCCCTGTCTTTAACCAGGCTGGCCTCAAACTCAGAAACTGACTGCCTCTGCCTCCAGAGTGCTCTCATTAAGAGCTCGAGCCACCGCTGACTGTTGGGTTTTCTAAGTCTTACATAGGTATGGTCTGTTTCTCAGCTGTGAAACCCTAATTAACACATGTAGTCTGTCCTAGGTCAGCCATAGCTACAGACTGAGGCCTTTTCTAAAACAAAACAAAAGAAAACAAAAAATAGAAATAATAAAATAAATAAATTAAGCAACCACATGATATCTTTTCTTTCTTTCAATGATACTCAGAGCTTGAAGCAGTTCACCCATGAGACCTCAGCTCCGGACATTGAGGCACTTTCCCTAACAAGTATTATGGCTGAACCTGAGGGGTTCTACTGCTGATTTGTGTCCCCCTCTTTAAAAAAATAGTTGTTTTCAAAGGCTGCAGGTTCTTAGCCCTGTTCCTTGTTACAGTTGAGTCACAGCCCTGAAAGTTCAGTGGTAGTTAAAGGCACTGAGAAGGGCTTCCTATAGACATCGAAGACCAAGTCTTTGTTATTAAAAAAGTTAATCTGGATTCCCCCACCCCCTGGCATCCTTAGAATTCCTAGAAAGGAAGGCAGGGACCTGGACAGAAGGGTGCAAGGCTACTGGTGTTTGTAAGTGGTAACAGAAAGCTTTCTCTTGTTGGTACCCTACCCCAAGTTACATTGTCACTTCTTTTTCCTAGTTGTTGTTTTGTCGGTTTGTATTCTCAACATAGACCCTTTTCCTTCCTAACCTTGGCTGTCCTGAACCTTACTGTCCTTGAACTCAGTGATTTGCCTGTCTTGCTGGGATGAAACTGTGAGCTACCATCCAGAAGGAAGCACCCTGCTGAGGTTAGATTGGGGTCTCTTCCATTTTCCTCTATGAACATGCATATGGCAGGCCTGTTCTTTCTTTTTTACTTTTCCTTTTCTTTTTAAAGATTTATTTATTTATTATATTTAAGTATGCTGTAGCTATGTTCAGACACTCCAGAAGAGTGTGTCAGATGCTGAAGAATCTAAATCATTCTTATTGTCTGCATATGATGTATATAAACACAGCCTCACATATACTCAAAAAAAAAAAAAAGAATGAAAGATGTGGCTACAGAGAGGGCTCAACAATTAAGAGCATTGTCTCCTCTTCCAGAGAACCTGGGCTCAATTACCAGTATATATATATGGTGGCCCATCTCCAGTTCCAGGGGATCTAATACTCTGTTCTGGAGTCTGTGGGCACAGCATACACATGCAAAAAATTCTTACACTAAAAATAAAATTGATCATTGAGAGAGAGGAGAAAGAGGGGGTGAGAGAGAGGGGAAGTAATCATAACTCCTGACGAGTTTGAAGACCTGAGCTTCATCACTCACACAAATAAATAAATGCAAAATATTTTTTATAAATAAACTCTGCCATTGCCCTTTAAAATTTCCTAGAAAACAAGTTTTATGAGCAACAGTTATATTTACTATATCTAAAGGACAGTCATGAGCATATTCTCTAAATAGAAAAAGGCCTGTTAGTCTTAGAAATGGAAAAGACAAACCAAGGAAGGTTTACAATTACATAATGAGGCAGCTCAGCCCAGCACTCAGGTTGGAAGTAAGACTCGAGAATAGGATACACCTGAAGACAGACAGCCATTGCTTTTTGTTTCGGAGGCTGAAAGGATACACCTGAAGACAGCCAATGCTGTGTGTGCTTGATGGTGATCTGGTAATTTTTTTTTTAATTTTTAAAAACTTTAACACTTTTTATAAAACTTTTATAAAAACTTTTTATTCTCCTTGGTTTCTTTCTTTCTTTCTTTCTTTCTTTCTTTCTTTCTTTCTTTCTTTCTTTCTTTCTTTCTTTCATTCTTTCTTTCTTTCTTTCTTTCTTTCATTCTTTCTTTCTTTCTTTCTTTCTTTCTTTCTTTCTTTCTTTCTTTCTTTCTTTCTTTTTTCAGGTTTTCTCACCATATTGCAGGTACTACAAGTTTGATTTTCTTATTTTTTGACTGTTTCAGGGTTTCTCACCATATTGCAGGTCCTACTGTGTGATTTTATCATTTTTCGACTTTTTCAGGGTTTCTCATCATATTCCAATTCCTAGAGTGTGATTTTCTCATTTTTCGACTTTTTCAGGGATTCTCACCATATTGCAGGTCCTAAAAGTGTGAATTTCTTATTTTTCGACTTTTGCAGGGTTTCTCACCATGTTCCAGCTACTACAGTGTATTTTTCTCATTTTTTAAAATTTTCACGGTCTCTCATCTTATTCAAAGTCGAACAGTGTGATTTTCTCATTTTTCGACTTTTTCAGGGTTTCTCACCATATTGCAGGTACTACAAGTTTGATTTTCTTATTTTTCAAATGTTTCAGGGTTTCTCACCATATTCCAGGTCCTACTGTGTGATTTTCTCACGTTAAGACTTTTTCAGTGTTTCTCACCATATTCTAGGTACTACAGTGTGATTTTCTCATTTTTTGACTTTTTCAGGTTTTCTCATTCTATTCCAAGTCCTAGAGTGTGATGTTCTCTTTTTCGGACTTTTTCAGGGTTTCTCAAAAAATATTCCAGGTCCTACAGTGTAATTTTCTCATTTTTTTGACTTTTTAGGAGTTTATCACCATATTCCAGGTCCTAATGTGTGATTTTCTCATTTTTAGACATTTTCAGTGTTTCTGATCATATTCCAGGTCCTACAGTATGATTGTTCTCATGTTAAGACTTTTTCAGTGTTTCTCACCATATTCCAGGTCCTACTGCATATTTTGCTCATTTTTTACTTTTTCAGGGTTTCTCACCATATTCCAAGTCCTATATGGTGATTTTCTCATTTTTTGACTTTTTCAGGGTTTCTCATCTTACTCCAAGTCCTACAGTGTGATTTTCTCATTTTTTGACTTTTATGGGTTTCTCACCATATTGCGGGTCCTACAAGTGTGAATTTCATATTGTTGGACTTTTTCAGGGTTTCTCACCATATTCCAGCTCCTACAGTGTATTTTTGTCATTTTTTGTCTTTTTCACGGTTTCTCATCTTATTCCAAGTCCTACAGTGTGATTTTCTCATTTTTCAACTTTTTCAGGGTTTCTCACCATATTGCAGGTCCTACTGTGTGATTTTCTCATTTTTTGACTTTTTCAGGGTTTCTCACCATATTCCAGGTCCTACTGCATGATTTTCTCATTTTTCGACTTTTTCAGGGTTTCTCACCATATTCCAAGTCGTACAGTGTGATTTTCTTATTTTTTGACTTTTTCAGGGTTTCTCATCATATTCCAAGTCCTACAGTGTGATTTTCTCATTTTTTGACTTTTTCAGGGTTTCTAATATTATTCCATGTCCTAGAGTGTTATTTTTCTAATTTGTCGACTCTTTCAGAGTTTCTCTACTTATTCCATGTATTACAGTGTGATTTTTCTCAGTTTTGGACTTTTTCAGGGTTTCTCACCTTATTCCAGGACCTACAGTTTGATTTTCTCATTTTTTGACTTTTTCAGGGTTTCTCACCATATTCCAGGTCCTACAGTGTGATTTTCTCATTTTTTTTACTTTTTCAGGGTTTCTCATCATATTCCAAGTCCTAGAGTGTGTTTTTCTCTTTTTTGACTTTTTCAGGGTTTCTCACCATATTCCAGGTCCTACAGTGTGATTTTCTCATTTTAAGACTTTTTCAGGGTTTCTCACCATATTCCAGGTCCTACTGCATGATTTTCTCATTTTTCGACTTTTTCAGGGTTCCTCACCATATTCCAAGTCCTACAGTGTGATTTTCTCATTTTTTGACTTTTTCAGGATTTCTCATCTTATTCCATGTCCTAGAGTGTTATTTTTCTAATTTGTTGACTCTTTCAGAGTTTCTCCACTTACTCCATGTATTACAGTGTGATTTTTCTCATTTTTTTACTTTTTCAGGGTTTCTCACCATATTCCAGGTCCTACAGTGTGATTTTCTCATTTTAAGCCTTTTTCAGTGTTTCTCACCAAATTGCCGCTCCTAATGCGTGATTTTTTTCTTTTTTCGACTTTTTCAGTTTTTCTCACCATATTCCAACCCTACAGTGTGATTTTCTCATTTTTTGACTTTTATGGGTTTCTCATCATATTCCAAGTCCTAAAGTGTGATTTTCTCATTTTTTGACTTTTTCAGTGTTTCTCACCATATTCCAGGTCCTACAGTGTGATTTTCTCATTTTAAGACTTTTTCAGGGTTTCTAACCATATTGGAGGTCAAACAAGTGTGAGTTTCTTATTTTTCGACTTTATCAGGTTTTCTCACCATATTCCAGCTCCTACAGTGTATTTTTCTCATTTTTAGACTTTTCCACGTTTTCTCACAATATTCCTGGTCCTACAGCGTGATTTTCTCATTTTTCGACTTTTTCAGGGTTTCTCACCATATTCCAAGTCGTACAGTGTGATTTTCTCATTTTTTGACTTTTTCAGTGTTTCTCATCATATTCCAAGTCCTACAGTGTGATTTTCTCATTTTTTGACTTTTCGGGGTTTCTCATCTTATTCCAAGTCCTAGAGTGTGATTTTTCTAAATTTTTGACTTCTTCAGTTTATATCACCATTATCCATGTACTACAGTGTGATTTTTCTCATTTTTCGACTTTTTCAGTGTTTCTCACCATATTGGTGGTCCTACAAGTGTAATTTTCTTATTTTTCGACTTTTTCGGGGTTTCTCACCATATTCCAGCTCCTACAGTGTATTTCTCTCATTTTTTGACTTTTTCATGATTTCTCATCTTATTCCAAGTCCTACAGTGTGATTTTCTCATTTTTCGAATTTTTCAGGGTTTCTCACCATATTGCAGGTAATACAAGTTTGAATTTCTTATTTTTCGACTGTTTCAGGGTTTCTCACCATATTGCAGGTCCTACTGTGTGATTTTCTCATTTTTCGACTTTTTCAGGGTTTCTCATCATATTCCAAGTCCTAGAGTGTGATTTTCTCATTTTTCGAGTTTTTCAGTGATTCTCACCATATTGCAGGTCCTACAAGTGTGAATTTCTTATTTTTCGACTTTTGCAGGGTTTCTCACCATGTTCCATCTACTACAGTGTATTTTTCTCATTTTTTAAAATTTTCACGGTTTCTCATCTTATTCCAAGTCGAACAGTGTGATTTTCTCATTTTTTGACTTTTTCAGGGTTTCTCACCATATTGCAGGTACTACAAGTTTGATTTTCTTATTTTTCAAATATTTCAGGGTTTCTCACCATATTGCAGGTCCTACTGTGTGATTTTCTCACGTTAAGACTTTTTCAGTGTTTCTCACCATATTCTAGGTACTCCAGTATGATTTTCTCATTTTTTGAATTTTTCAGGTTTTTTCATCTTATTCCAAGTCCTAGAGTGTGATTTTCTCCTTTTCGGACTTTTTCAGGGTTTCTCAAAAATATTCCAGGTCCTACAGTGTAATTTTCTCATTTTTTGACTTTTTCAGGTTTTCTCATCATATTGTAGGTCCTACAAGTATGAATTTCTTATTTTTCGACTTTTTCAGATATTCTCACCATATTCCAGGTCCTAATGTGTGACTTTTTAATTTTTAGACTTTTTCAGTATTTCTGACCATATTCCAGGTCCTACTGCATGATTTGCTCATTTTTTGACTTTTTCAGGGTTTCTCACCATATTCCAAGTCCTATAGTGTGATTTTCTCATTTTTTGACTTTTTCAGGGTTTCTCATCTTACTCCAAGTCCTACAGTGTGATTTTCTCATTTTAAGACTTTTTCAGGTTTTCTCACCATATTCCAGGTCCTACTGCATGATTTTCTCATTTTTCGACTTTTTCAGGGTTCCTCACCATATTCCAAGTCCTACAGTGTGATTTTCTCATTTTTCGACTTTTTTAGGGTTTCTCATCATATTCCAAGTCCTACAGTGTGATTTTCTCATTTTTTGACTTTTTCAGGGTTTCTCAGGTTATTCCATGTCCTAGAGTGTTTTTTTTCTAATTTGTTGACTCTTTCAGAGTTTCTCCACTTATTCCTTGTATTACAGTGTGATTTTTCTCATTTTTGTCTTTTTCAGGGTTTCTCACCATATTCCAGGACCTACAGTTTGATTTTCTCATTTTTTGACTTTTTCAGGGTTTCTCACCATATTCCAGGTCCTACAGTGTGATTTTCTCATTTTAAGACTTTTTCAGTGTTTCTCACCAAATTGCCGCTCCTAATGCGTGATTTTTTCTTTTTTCGAGTTTTTCAGTGTTTCTCATCATATTCCAAGTCCTAAAGTGTGATTTTCTCATTTTTCGACTTTTTCAGTGTTTCTCACCATATTCCAGGTCCTACAGTGTGATTTTCTCATTTTTCGACTTTTTCAGGTTTTCTCACCGTATTCCAGCTCCTACAGTGTATTTTTCTCATTTTTAGACTTTTTCACGTTTTCTCACAATATTCCTGGTCCTACTGCGTGATTTTCTCATTTTTCGACTTTTCTCACCCTATTGCAGGTCCTACAAGTGTGAATTTCTTATTTTTTGACTTTTTCAGGGTTTCTCACCATATTCCAGCTCCTTCAGTGTATTTTTCTCATTTTTTGACTTTTTCAGGGTTTCTCACCATATTGCAGATATGACAAATTTGATTTTCTTATTTTTCGACTGCTTCAGGGTTTCTCACCATATTCCAGGTCCTACTGTGTGATTTTCTCATTTTTCGACTTTTTCAGTGTTTTCTCACCATATTCAAGGTACTACAGTGTTATTTTCTCATTTTTTGACTTTTTCAGGTTTTCTCATCATATTCCAAGTCCTACAGGGTGACTTTCTCTTTTTTCGACTTTTAAAGGGTTTCTCAACATATTCCAGGTCCACCAGTGTAATTTTCTCATTTTTCGACTTTTTCAGGGTTTCTCATCATATTCCAAGTCCTAGAGTGTGATTTTCTCATTTTTCGAGTTTTTCAGTGATTCTCACCATATTGCAGGTCCTACAAGTGTGTATTTCTTATTTTTCGACTTTTGCAGGGTTTCTCACCATGTTCCAACTACTACAGTGTATTTTATTCATTTTTTAAAATTTTCACAGTCTCTCATCTTATTCCATGTCCTATAGTGTGATTTTCTCATTTTTCGACTTTTTCAGGGTTTCTCACCATATTGCAGGTACTACAAGTTTGATTTTCTCATTTTTCAAATGTTTCAGGGTTTCTCACCATATTCCAGGTCCTACTGTGTGATTTTCTCACGTTAAGACTTTTTCAGTATTTCTCACCATATTCTAGGTACTACAGTGTGATTTATTCATTTTTTTACTTTTTCAGGTTTTCTCATCATATTCCAAGTCCTAGAGTGTGATTTTCTCTTTTTTGGACTTTTTCAGGGTTTCTCACCATATTGTAGGTCCTACAAGTGTGAATTTCTTATTTTTCGACTTTTTCAGAGTTTCTCACCATATTCCAGGTCCTACTGCATGATTTTCTCATTTTTCGACTTTTTCAGGGTTTCTCACCATATTCCAGGTACTACTGCGTGATTTTCTCATGTTTTTGACTATTTCAGAGTTTATCACCATATTCCACGTCCTACTGTGTGATTTTCTCATTTTAATACTTTTTTAGTGTTTCTCACCATATTCCAGGTACTACAGTGTGATTTTCTCATTTTTTTTTACTTTTTCAGGGTTTCTCATCATATTCCAAGTCCTAGAGTGTGATTTTTGCTTTTTTCGAATTTTTCAGGGTTTCTCAACATATTCCAGGTCCTACAGTTTGATTTTCTCATTTTTCGACTTTTTCAGGGTTTCTCACTAGCTTCCAGGTCCTACTGTATGATTTTCTCATTTTTCGACTTCTTTCAGGGTTTCTCACCATATACTGGGTCCTACTGCATGATTTTCTCATTTTTTGACTTTTTCAGCGTTTTCTCACCATATTCCAAGTCCTACAGGGTGATATTCTCATTTTTTGACTTTTTCAGTGTTTCTCACCAGATTCCAAGTCCTACAGTGTGATTTTCTCTTTTTTTAAACTTTTTCAGGGTTTCTTACCGTACTCAAGGTTCTACATTGTCATTTTCTCATTTTTCGAATATTTCAGGTTTTCTCAACATATTCCAGGTCCTACACTGTCATTTTCTAATTTGCGACTTTTTCAGAGTTTCTCACCATATTCCAGCTCCTATAGTGTGATTTTCTCATTTTTTCGATTTCTTTCATGTTTTCTCATCATATTCCAAGTCCTACAGTGTGATTTTCTCATTTTTTGACTTTTTCAGAATTTCTCACCCTATTGCAGATCCTACAGTGTGATTTTCTCATTTTTCGACTTTTTCAGGGTTTCTCACCATATTGCAGGTACTACAAGTTTGATTTTCTTAGTTTCGACTGTTTCAGGGTTTCTCAACCATATTCCAAGTCCTACTGTGTGATTTTCTCATTTTTAGACTTTTTCAGTGTTTTCTCACAATATTCAAGGTACTACAGTGTGATTTTCTTATTTTTCGACTTTTTCAGGGTTTACTCACCATATTCCAGCTTCTACAGTGTATTTTTCTCATTTTTTGACTTTTTCACGGTTTCTCATCATATTCTAAATCCTACAGTGTGATTTTCTCATTTTCTGACTTTTTCAGGGTTTCTCATCATATTCCAAGTCCTAGAGT
>NW_028227439.1:163060-212318 GCF_978045245.1 Mus caroli | reverse complement strand
AAAAACTTAGAATTTACTGAAAAACCCGCATTAGACGAAATGCACAGTGTAGTACATTGTATATGAGTGAGTTGCACTGAAAAACTTAGAATTTACTGAAAAACCCGCATTAGACGAAATGCACAGTGTAGTACATTGTATATGAGTGAGTTGCACTGAAAAACTTAGAATTTACTGAAAAACCCGCATTAGACGAAATGCACAGTGTAGTACATTGTATATGAGTGAGTTGCACTGAAAAACTTAGAATTTACTGAAAAAACCCGCATTAGACGAAATGCACAGTGTAGTACATTGTATATGAGTGAGTTGCACTGAAAAACTTAGAATTTACTGAAAAACCCGCATTAGACGAAATGCACAGTGTAGTACATTGTATATGAGTGAGTTGCACTGAAAAACTTAGAATTTACTGAAAAACCCGCATTAGACGAAATGCACAGTGTAGTACATTGTATATGAGTGAGTTGCACTGAAAAACTTAGAATTTACTGAAAAACCCGCATTAGACGAAATGCACAGTGTAGTACATTGTATATGAGTGAGTTGCACTGAAAAACTTAGAATTTACTGAAAAACCCGCATTAGACGAAATGCACAGTGTAGTACATTGTATATGAGTGAGTTGCACTGAAAAACTTAGAATTTACTGAAAAACCCGCATTAGACGAAATGCACAGTGTAGTACATTGTATATGAGTGAGTTGCACTGAAAAACTTAGAATTTACTGAAAAACCCGCATTAGACGAAATGCACAGTGTAGTACATTGTATATGAGTGAGTTGCACTGAAAAACTTAGAATTTACTGAAAAACCCGCATTAGACGAAATGCACAGTGTAGTACATTGTATATGAGTGAGTTGCACTGAAAAACTTAGAATTTACTGAAAAACCCGCATTAGACGAAATGCACAGTGTAGTACATTGTATATGAGTGAGTTGCACTGAAAAACTTAGAATTTACTGAAAAACCCGCATTAGACGAAATGCACAGTGTAGTACATTGTATATGAGTGAGTTGCACTGAAAAACTTAGAATTTACTGAAAAACCCGCATTAGACGAAATGCACAGTGTAGTACATTGTATATGAGTGAGTTGCACTGAAAAACTTAGAATTTACTGAAAAACCCGCATTAGACGAAATGCACAGTGTAGTACATTGTATATGAGTGAGTTGCACTGAAAAACTTAGAATTTACTGAAAAACCCGCATTAGACGAAATGCACAGTGTAGTACATTGTATATGAGTGAGTTGCACTGAAAAACTTAGAATTTACTGAAAAACCCGCATTAGACGAAATGCACAGTGTAGTACATTGTATATGAGTGAGTTGCACTGAAAAACTTAGAATTTACTGAAAAAACCCGCATTAGACGAAATGCACAGTGTAGTACATTGTATATGAGTGAGTTGCACTGAAAAACTTAGAATTTACTGAAAAACCCGCATTAGACGAAATGCACAGTGTAGTACATTGTATATGAGTGAGTTGCACTGAAAAACTTAGAATTTACTGAAAAACCCGCATTAGACGAAATGCACAGTGTAGTACATTGTATATGAGTGAGTTGCACTGAAAAACTTAGAATTTACTGAAAAACCCGCATTAGACGAAATGCACAGTGTAGTACATTGTATATGAGTGAGTTGCACTGAAAAACTTAGAATTTACTGAAAAACCCGCATTAGACGAAATGCACAGTGTAGTACATTGTATATGAGTGAGTTGCACTGAAAAACTTAGAATTTACTGAAAAACCCGCATTAGACGAAATGCACAGTGTAGTACATTGTATATGAGTGAGTTGCACTGAAAAACTTAGAATTTACTGAAAAACCCGCATTAGACGAAATGCACAGTGTAGTACATTGTATATGAGTGAGTTGCACTGAAAAACTTAGAATTTACTGAAAAACCCGCATTAGACGAAATGCACAGTGTAGTACATTGTATATGAGTGAGTTGCACTGAAAAACTTAGAATTTACTGAAAAACCCGCATTAGACGAAATGCACAGTGTAGTACATTGTATATGAGTGAGTTGCACTGAAAAACTTAGAATTTACTGAAAAACCCGCATTAGACGAAATGCACAGTGTAGTACATTGTATATGAGTGAGTTGCACTGAAAAACTTAGAATTTACTGAAAAACCCGCATTAGACGAAATGCACAGTGTAGTACATTGTATATGAGTGAGTTGCACTGAAAAACTTAGAATTTACTGAAAAACCCGCATTAGACGAAATGCACAGTGTAGTACATAGTATATGAGTGAGTTGCACTGAAAAACTTAGAATTTACTGAAAAACCCGCATTAGACGAAATGCTACAGTGTAGTACATAGTATATGAGTGAGTTGCACTGAAAAACTTAGAATTTACTGAAAAACCCGCATTAGACGAAATGCACAGTGTAGTACATTGTATATGAGTGAGTTGCACTGAAAAACTTAGAATTTACTGAAAAACCCGCATTAGACGAAATGCACAGTGTAGTACATTGTATATGAGTGAGTTGCACTGAAAAACTTAGAATTTACTGAAAAACCCGCATTAGACGAAATGCACAGTGTAGTACATTGTATATGAGTGAGTTGCACTGAAAAACTTAGAATTTACTGAAAAACCCGCATTAGACGAAATGCACAGTGTAGTACATTGTATATGAGTGAGTTGCACTGAAAAACTTAGAATTTACTGAAAAACCCGCATTAGACGAAATGCACAGTGTAGTACATTGTATATGAGTGAGTTGCACTGAAAAACTTAGAATTTACTGAAAAACCCGCATTAGACGAAATGCACAGTGTAGTACATTGTATATGAGTGAGTTGCACTGAAAAACTTAGAATTTACTGAAAAACCCGCATTAGACGAAATGCACAGTGTAGTACATTGTATATGAGTGAGTTGCACTGAAAAACTTAGAATTTACTGAAAAACCCGCATTAGACGAAATGCACAGTGTAGTACATTGTATATGAGTGAGTTGCACTGAAAAACTTAGAATTTACTGAAAAACCCGCATTAGACGAAATGCACAGTGTAGTACATTGTATATGAGTGAGTTGCACTGAAAAACTTAGAATTTACTGAAAAACCCGCATTAGACGAAATGCACAGTGTAGTACATTGTATATGAGTGAGTTGCACTGAAAAACTTAGAATTTACTGAAAAACCCGCATTAGACGAAATGCACAGTGTAGTACATTGTATATGAGTGAGTTGCACTGAAAAACTTAGAATTTACTGAAAAACCCTGCATTAGACGAAATGCACAGTGTAGTACATTGTATATGAGTGAGTTGCACTGAAAAACTTAGAATTTACTGAAAAACCCGCATTAGACGAAATGCACAGTGTAGTACAATTGTATATGAGTGAGTTGCACTGAAAAACTTAGAATTTACTGAAAAACCCGCATTAGACGAAATGCACAGTGTAGTACATTGTATATGAGTGAGTTGCACTGAAAAACTTAGAATTTACTGAAAAAACCCGCATTAGACGAAATGCACAGTGTAGTACATTGTATATGAGTGAGTTGCACTGAAAAACTTAGAATTTACTGAAAAACCCGCATTAGACGAAATGCACAGTGTAGTACATTGTATATGAGTGAGTTGCACTGAAAAACTTAGAATTTACTGAAAAACCCGCATTAGACGAAATGCACAGTGTAGTACATTGTATATGAGTGAGTTGCACTGAAAAACTTAGAATTTACTGAAAAACCCGCATTAGACGAAATGCACAGTGTAGTACATTGTATATGAGTGAGTTGCACTGAAAAACTTAGAATTTACTGAAAAACCCGCATTAGACGAAATGCACAGTGTAGTACATTGTATATGAGTGAGTTGCACTGAAAAACTTAGAATTTACTGAAAAACCCGCATTAGACGAAATGCACAGTGTAGTACATTGTATATGAGTGAGTTGCACTGAAAAACTTAGAATTTACTGAAAAACCCGCATTAGACGAAATGCACAGTGTAGTACATTGTATATGAGTGAGTTGCACTGAAAAACTTAGAATTTACTGAAAAACCCGCATTAGACGAAATGCACAGTGTAGTACATTGTATATGAGTGAGTTGCACTGAAAAACTTAGAATTTACTGAAAAACCCGCATTAGACGAAATGCACAGTGTAGTACATTGTATATGAGTGAGTTGCACTGAAAAACTTAGAATTTACTGAAAAACCCGCATTAGACGAAATGCACAGTGTAGTACATTGTATATGAGTGAGTTGCACTGAAAAACTTAGAATTTACTGAAAAACCCGCATTAGACGAAATGCACAGTGTAGTACATTGTATATGAGTGAGTTGCACTGAAAAACTTAGAATTTACTGAAAAACCCGCATTAGACGAAATGCACAGTGTAGTACATTGTATATGAGTGAGTTGCACTGAAAAACTTAGAATTTACTGAAAAACCCGCATTAGACGAAATGCACAGTGTAGTACATTGTATATGAGTGAGTTGCACTGAAAAACTTAGAATTTACTGAAAAACCCGCATTAGACGAAATGCACAGTGTAGTACATTGTATATGAGTGAGTTGCACTGAAAAACTTAGAATTTACTGAAAAACCCGCATTAGACGAAATGCACAGTGTAGTACATTGTATATGAGTGAGTTGCACTGAAAAACTTAGAATTTACTGAAAAACCCGCATTAGACGAAATGCACAGTGTAGTACATTGTATATGAGTGAGTTGCACTGAAAAACTTAGAATTTACTGAAAAACCCGCATTAGACGAAATGCACAGTGTAGTACATTGTATATGAGTGAGTTGCACTGAAAAACTTAGAATTTACTGAAAAACCCGCATTAGACGAAATGCACAGTGTAGTACATTGTATATGAGTGAGTTGCACTGAAAAACTTAGAATTTACTGAAAAACCCGCATTAGACGAAATGCACAGTGTAGTACATTGTATATGAGTGAGTTGCACTGAAAAACTTAGAATTTACTGAAAAACCCGCATTAGACGAAATGCACAGTGTAGTACATTGTATATGAGTGAGTTGCACTGAAAAACTTAGAATTTACTGAAAAACCCGCATTAGACGAAATGCACAGTGTAGTACATTGTATATGAGTGAGTTGCACTGAAAAACTTAGAATTTACTGAAAAACCCGCATTAGACGAAATGCACAGTGTAGTACATTGTATATGAGTGAGTTGCACTGAAAAACTTAGAATTTACTGAAAAACCCGCATTAGACGAAATGCACAGTGTAGTACATTGTATATGAGTGAGTTGCACTGAAAAACTTAGAATTTACTGAAAAACCCGCATTAGACGAAATGCACAGTGTAGTACATTGTATATGAGTGAGTTGCACTGAAAAACTTAGAATTTACTGAAAAACCCGCATTAGACGAAATGCACAGTGTAGTACATTGTATATGAGTGAGTTGCACTGAAAAACTTAGAATTTACTGAAAAACCCGCATTAGACGAAATGCACAGTGTAGTACATTGTATATGAGTGAGTTGCACTGAAAAACTTAGAATTTACTGAAAAACCCGCATTAGACGAAATGCACAGTGTAGTACATTGTATATGAGTGAGTTGCACTGAAAAACTTAGAATTTACTGAAAAACCCGCATTAGACGAAATGCACAGTGTAGTACATTGTATATGAGTGAGTTGCACTGAAAAACTTAGAATTTACTGAAAAACCCGCATTAGACGAAATGCACAGTGTAGTACATTGTATATGAGTGAGTTGCACTGAAAAACTTAGAATTTACTGAAAAACCCGCATTAGACGAAATGCACAGTGTAGTACATTGTATATGAGTGAGTTGCACTGAAAAACTTAGAATTTACTGAAAAACCCGCATTAGACGAAATGCACAGTGTAGTACATTGTATATGAGTGAGTTGCACTGAAAAACTTAGAATTTACTGAAAAACCCGCATTAGACGAAATGCACAGTGTAGTACATTGTATATGAGTGAGTTGCACTGAAAAACTTAGAATTTACTGAAAAACCCGCATTAGACGAAATGCACAGTGTAGTACATTGTATATGAGTGAGTTGCACTGAAAAACTTAGAATTTACTGAAAAACCCGCATTAGACGAAATGCACAGTGTAGTACATTGTATATGAGTGAGTTGCACTGAAAAACTTAGAATTTACTGAAAAACCCGCATTAGACGAAATGCACAGTGTAGTACATTGTATATGAGTGAGTTGCACTGAAAAACTTAGAATTTACTGAAAAACCCGCATTAGACGAAATGCACAGTGTAGTACATTGTATATGAGTGAGTTGCACTGAAAAACTTAGAATTTACTGAAAAACCCGCATTAGACGAAATGCACAGTGTAGTACATTGTATATGAGTGAGTTGCACTGAAAAACTTAGAATTTACTGAAAAACCCGCATTAGACGAAATGCACAGTGTAGTACATTGTATATGAGTGAGTTGCACTGAAAAACTTAGAATTTACTGAAAAACCCGCATTAGACGAAATGCACAGTGTAGTACATTGTATATGAGTGAGTTGCACTGAAAAACTTAGAATTTACTGAAAAACCCGCATTAGACGAAATGCACAGTGTAGTACATTGTATATGAGTGAGTTGCACTGAAAAACTTAGAATTTACTGAAAAACCCGCATTAGACGAAATGCACAGTGTAGTACATTGTATATGAGTGAGTTGCACTGAAAAACTTAGAATTTACTGAAAAACCCGCATTAGACGAAATGCACAGTGTAGTACATTGTATATGAGTGAGTTGCACTGAAAAACTTAGAATTTACTGAAAAACCCGCATTAGACGAAATGCACAGTGTAGTACATTGTATATGAGTGAGTTGCACTGAAAAACTTAGAATTTACTGAAAAACCCGCATTAGACGAAATGCACAGTGTAGTACATTGTATATGAGTGAGTTGCACTGAAAAACTTAGAATTTACTGAAAAACCCGCATTAGACGAAATGCACAGTGTAGTACATTGTATATGAGTGAGTTGCACTGAAAAACTTAGAATTTACTGAAAAACCCGCATTAGACGAAATGCACAGTGTAGTACATTGTATATGAGTGAGTTGCACTGAAAAACTTAGAATTTACTGAAAAACCCGCATTAGACGAAATGCACAGTGTAGTACATTGTATATGAGTGAGTTGCACTGAAAAACTTAGAATTTACTGAAAAACCCGCATTAGACGAAATGCACAGTGTAGTACATTGTATATGAGTGAGTTGCACTGAAAAACTTAGAATTTACTGAAAAACCCGCATTAGACGAAATGCACAGTGTAGTACATTGTATATGAGTGAGTTGCACTGAAAAACTTAGAATTTACTGAAAAACCCGCATTAGACGAAATGCACAGTGTAGTACATTGTATATGAGTGAGTTGCACTGAAAAACTTAGAATTTACTGAAAAACCCGCATTAGACGAAATGCACAGTGTAGTACATTGTATATGAGTGAGTTGCACTGAAAAACTTAGAATTTACTGAAAAACCCGCATTAGACGAAATGCACAGTGTAGTACATTGTATATGAGTGAGTTGCACTGAAAAACTTAGAATTTACTGAAAAACCCGCATTAGACGAAATGCACAGTGTAGTACATTGTATATGAGTGAGTTGCACTGAAAAACTTAGAATTTACTGAAAAACCCGCATTAGACGAAATGCACAGTGTAGTACATTGTATATGAGTGAGTTGCACTGAAAAACTTAGAATTTACTGAAAAACCCGCATTAGACGAAATGCACAGTGTAGTACATTGTATATGAGTGAGTTGCACTGAAAAACTTAGAATTTACTGAAAAACCCGCATTAGACGAAATGCACAGTGTAGTACATTGTATATGAGTGAGTTGCACTGAAAAACTTAGAATTTACTGAAAAACCCGCATTAGACGAAATGCACAGTGTAGTACATTGTATATGAGTGAGTTGCACTGAAAAACTTAGAATTTACTGAAAAACCCGCATTAGACGAAATGCACAGTGTAGTACATTGTATATGAGTGAGTTGCACTGAAAAACTTAGAATTTACTGAAAAACCCGCATTAGACGAAATGCACAGTGTAGTACATTGTATATGAGTGAGTTGCACTGAAAAACTTAGAATTTACTGAAAAACCCGCATTAGACGAAATGCACAGTGTAGTACATTGTATATGAGTGAGTTGCACTGAAAAACTTAGAATTTACTGAAAAACCCGCATTAGACGAAATGCACAGTGTAGTACATTGTATATGAGTGAGTTGCACTGAAAAACTTAGAATTTACTGAAAAACCCGCATTAGACGAAATGCACAGTGTAGTACATTGTATATGAGTGAGTTGCACTGAAAAACTTAGAATTTACTGAAAAACCCGCATTAGACTGAAATGCACAGTGTAGTACATTGTATATGAGTGAGTTGCACTGAAAAACTTAGAATTTACTGAAAAACCCGCATTAGACGAAATGCACAGTGTAGTACATTGTATATGAGTGAGTTGCACTGAAAAACTTAGAATTTACTGAAAAACCCGCATTAGACGAAATGCACAGTGTAGTACATTGTATATGAGTGAGTTGCACTGAAAAACTTAGAATTTACTGAAAAACCCGCATTAGACGAAATGCACAGTGTAGTACATTGTATATGAGTGAGTTGCACTGAAAAACTTAGAATTTACTGAAAAACCCGCATTAGACGAAATGCACAGTGTAGTACATTGTATATGAGTGAGTTGCACTGAAAAACTTAGAATTTACTGAAAAACCCGCATTAGACGAAATGCACAGTGTAGTACATTGTATATGAGTGAGTTGCACTGAAAAACTTAGAATTTACTGAAAAACCCGCATTAGACGAAATGCACAGTGTAGTACATTGTATATGAGTGAGTTGCACTGAAAAACTTAGAATTTACTGAAAAACCCGCATTAGACGAAATGCACAGTGTAGTACATTGTATATGAGTGAGTTGCACTGAAAAACTTAGAATTTACTGAAAAACCCGCATTAGACGAAATGCACAGTGTAGTACATTGTATATGAGTGAGTTGCACTGAAAAACTTAGAATTTACTGAAAAACCCGCATTAGACGAAATGCACAGTGTAGTACATTGTATATGAGTGAGTTGCACTGAAAAACTTAGAATTTACTGAAAAACCCGCATTAGACGAAATGCACAGTGTAGTACATTGTATATGAGTGAGTTGCACTGAAAAACTTAGAATTTACTGAAAAACCCGCATTAGACGAAATGCACAGTGTAGTACATTGTATATGAGTGAGTTGCACTGAAAAACTTAGAATTTACTGAAAAACCCGCATTAGACGAAATGCACAGTGTAGTACATTGTATATGAGTGAGTTGCACTGAAAAACTTAGAATTTACTGAAAAACCCGCATTAGACGAAATGCACAGTGTAGTACATTGTATATGAGTGAGTTGCACTGAAAAACTTAGAATTTACTGAAAAACCCGCATTAGACGAAATGCACAGTGTAGTACATTGTATATGAGTGAGTTGCACTGAAAAACTTAGAATTTACTGAAAAACCCGCATTAGACGAAATGCACAGTGTAGTACATTGTATATGAGTGAGTTGCACTGAAAAACTTAGAATTTACTGAAAAACCCGCATTAGACGAAATGCACAGTGTAGTACATTGTATATGAGTGAGTTGCACTGAAAAACTTAGAATTTACTGAAAAACCCGCATTAGACGAAATGCACAGTGTAGTACATTGTATATGAGTGAGTTGCACTGAAAAACTTAGAATTTACTGAAAAACCCGCATTAGACGAAATGCACAGTGTAGTACATTGTATATGAGTGAGTTGCACTGAAAAACTTAGAATTTACTGAAAAACCCGCATTAGACGAAATGCACAGTGTAGTACATTGTATATGAGTGAGTTGCACTGAAAAACTTAGAATTTACTGAAAAACCCGCATTAGACGAAATGCACAGTGTAGTACATTGTATATGAGTGAGTTGCACTGAAAAACTTAGAATTTACTGAAAAACCCGCATTAGACGAAATGCACAGTGTAGTACATTGTATATGAGTGAGTTGCACTGAAAAACTTAGAATTTACTGAAAAACCCGCATTAGACGAAATGCACAGTGTAGTACATTGTATATGAGTGAGTTGCACTGAAAAACTTAGAATTTACTGAAAAACCCGCATTAGACGAAATGCACAGTGTAGTACATTGTATATGAGTGAGTTGCACTGAAAAACTTAGAATTTACTGAAAAACCCGCATTAGACGAAATGCACAGTGTAGTACATTGTATATGAGTGAGTTGCACTGAAAAACTTAGAATTTACTGAAAAACCCGCATTAGACGAAATGCACAGTGTAGTACATTGTATATGAGTGAGTTGCACTGAAAAACTTAGAATTTACTGAAAAACCCGCATTAGACGAAATGCACAGTGTAGTACATTGTATATGAGTGAGTTGCACTGAAAAACTTAGAATTTACTGAAAAACCCGCATTAGACGAAATGCACAGTGTAGTACATTGTATATGAGTGAGTTGCACTGAAAAACTTAGAATTTACTGAAAAACCCGCATTAGACGAAATGCACAGTGTAGTACATTGTATATGAGTGAGTTGCACTGAAAAACTTAGAATTTACTGAAAAACCCGCATTAGACGAAATGCACAGTGTAGTACATTGTATATGAGTGAGTTGCACTGAAAAACTTAGAATTTACTGAAAAACCCGCATTAGACGAAATGCACAGTGTAGTACATTGTATATGAGTGAGTTGCACTGAAAAACTTAGAATTTACTGAAAAACCCCGCATTAGACGAAATGCACAGTGTAGTACATTGTATATGAGTGAGTTGCACTGAAAAACTTAGAATTTACTGAAAAACCCGCATTAGACGAAATGCACAGTGTAGTACATTGTATATGAGTGAGTTGCACTGAAAAACTTAGAATTTACTGAAAAAACCCGCATTAGACGAAATGCACAGTGTAGTACATTGTATATGAGTGAGTTGCACTGAAAAACTTAGAATTTACTGAAAAACCCGCATTAGACGAAATGCACAGTGTAGTACATTGTATATGAGTGAGTTGCACTGAAAAACTTAGAATTTACTGAAAAACCCGCATTAGACGAAATGCACAGTGTAGTACATTGTATATGAGTGAGTTGCACTGAAAAACTTAGAATTTACTGAAAAACCCGCATTAGACGAAATCGCACAGTGTAGTACATTGTATATGAGTGAGTTGCACTGAAAAACTTAGAATTTACTGAAAAACCCGCATTAGACGAAATGCACAGTGTAGTACATTGTATATGAGTGAGTTGCACTGAAAAACTTAGAATTTACTGAAAAACCCGCATTAGACGAAATGCACAGTGTAGTACATTGTATATGAGTGAGTTGCACTGAAAAACTTAGAATTTACTGAAAAACCCGCATTAGACGAAATGCACAGTGTAGTACATTGTATATGAGTGAGTTGCACTGAAAAACTTAGAATTTACTGAAAAACCCGCATTAGACGAAATGCACAGTGTAGTACATTGTATATGAGTGAGTTGCACTGAAAAACTTAGAATTTACTGAAAAACCCGCATTAGACGAAATGCACAGTGTAGTACATTGTATATGAGTGAGTTGCACTGAAAAACTTAGAATTTACTGAAAAACCCGCATTAGACGAAATGCACAGTGTAGTACATTGTATATGAGTGAGTTGCACTGAAAAACTTAGAATTTACTGAAAAACCCGCATTAGACGAAATGCACAGTGTAGTACATTGTATATGAGTGAGTTGCACTGAAAAACTTAGAATTTACTGAAAAACCCGCATTAGACGAAATGCACAGTGTAGTACATTGTATATGAGTGAGTTGCACTGAAAAACTTAGAATTTACTGAAAAACCCGCATTAGACGAAATGCACAGTGTAGTACATTGTATATGAGTGAGTTGCACTGAAAAACTTAGAATTTACTGAAAAACCCGCATTAGACGAAATGCACAGTGTAGTACATTGTATATGAGTGAGTTGCACTGAAAAACTTAGAATTTACTGAAAAACCCCGCATTAGACGAAATGCACAGTGTAGTACATTGTATATGAGTGAGTTGCACTGAAAAACTTAGAATTTACTGAAAAACCCGCATTAGACGAAATGCACAGTGTAGTACATTGTATATGAGTGAGTTGCACTGAAAAACTTAGAATTTACTGAAAAACCCGACATTAGACGAAATGCACAGTGTAGTACATTGTATATGAGTGAGTTGCACTGAAAAACTTAGAATTTACTGAAAAACCCGCATTAGACGAAATGAACAGTGTAGTACATTGTATATGAGTGAGTTGCACTGAAAAACGTAGAATTTACTGAAAAACCCGCTTTAGACGAAATGCACAGTGTAGTACATTGTATATGAGTGAGTTGCACTGAAAAACTTAGAATTTACTGAAAAACCCGCATTAGACGAAATGCACAGTGTAGTACATTGTATATGAGTGAGTTGCACTGAAAAACTTAGAATTTACTGAAAAACCCGCATTAGACGAAATGCACAGTGTAGTACATTGTATATGAGTGAGTTGCACTGAAAAACTTAGAATTTACTGAAAAACCCGCATTAGACGAAATGCACAGTGTAGTACATTGTATATGAGTGAGTTGCACTGAAAAACTTAGAATTTACTGAAAAACCCGCATTAGACGAAATGCACAGTGTAGTACATTGTATATGAGTAAGTTGCACTGAAAAACTTAGAATTTACTGAAAAACCCGCATTAGACGAAATGCACAGTGTAGTACATTGTATATGAGTGAGTTGCACTGAAAAACTTAGAATTTACTGAAAAACCCGCTAGACGAAATACACAGTGTAGTACATTGTATATGAGTGAGTTGCACTGAAAAACTTAGAATTTACTGAAAAACCCGCATTAGACGAAATGCACAGTGTAGTACATTGTATATGAGTGAGTTGCACTGAAAAACTTAGAATTTACTGAAAAACCCGCATTAGACGAAATGTACAGTGTAGTACATAGTATATGAGTGAGTTGCACTAAAAAACTTAGAATTTACTGAAAAACCTGCATTAGACGAAATGCACAGTGGAGTACATAGTATATGAGTGAGTTGCACTGAAAAACTTAGAATTTACTGAAAAACCCGCATTAGACGAAATGCACAGTGTAGTACATTGTATATGAGTGAGTTGCACTGAAAAACTTAGAATTTACTGGAAAACCCGCATTAGACGAAATGAACAGTGTAGTACATTGTATATGAGTGAGTTGCACTGAAAAACGTAGAATTTACTGAAAAACCGGCATTAGACGAAATGCACAGTGGAGTACATAGTATATGAGTGAGTTGCACTGAAAAACTTAGAATTTACTGAAAAAACCCGCATTAGACGAAATGCACAGTGTAGTACATTGTATATGAGTGAGTTGCACTGAAAAACTTAGAATTTACTGGAAAACCCGCATTAGACGAAATGAACAGTGTTAGTACATTGTATATGAGTGAGTTGCACTGAAAAATTTAGAATTTACTGAAAAACCCGCATTAGACGAAATGCACAGTGTAGTACATTGTATATGAGTGAGTTGCACTGAAAAACTTAGAATTTACTGAAAAACCCGCATTAGACGAAATGCACAGTGTAGTACATTGTATATGAGTGAGTTGCACTGAAAAACTTAGAAATTTACTGAAAAACCCGCATTAGACGAAATGCACAGTGTAGTACATTGTATATGAGTGAGTTGCACTGAAAAACTTAGAATTTACTGAAAAACCCGCATTAGACGAAATGCACAGTGTAGTACATTGTATATGAGTGAGTTGCACTGAAAAACTTAGAATTTACTGAAAAACCCCGCATTAGACGAAATGCACAGTGTAGTACATTGTATATGAGTGAGTTGCACTGAAAAACTTAGAATTTACTGAAAAACCCGCATTAGACGAAATACACAGTGTAGTACATTGTATATGAGTGAGTTGCACTGAAAAACTTAGAATTTACTGAAAAACCCGCATTAGACGAAATGCACAGTGTAGTACATTGTATATGAGTGAGTTGCACTGAAAAACTTAGAATTTACTGAAAAACCCGCATTAGACGAAATGTACAGTGTAGTACATAGTATATGAGTGAGTTGCACTAAAAACTTAGAATTTACTGAAAAACCTGCATTAGACGAAATGCACAGTGGAGTACATAGTATATGAGTGAGTTGCACTGAAAAACTTAGAATTTACTGAAAAACCCGCATTAGACGAAATGCACAGTGTAGTACATTGTATATGAGTGAGTTGAACTGAAAAACTTAGAATTTACTGGAAAACCCGCATTAGACGAAATGAACAGTGTAGTACATTGTATATGAGTGAGTTGCACTGAAAAACGTAGAATTTACTGAAAAACCCGCTTTAGACGAAATGCACAGTGTAGTACATTGTATATGAGTGAGTTGCACTGAAAAACTTAGAATTTACTGAAAAACCCGCATTAGACGAAATGCACAGTGTAGTACATTGTATATGAGTGAGTTGCACTGAAAAACTTAGAATTTACTGAAAATCCCGCATTAGACGAAATGCACAGTGTAGTACATTGTATATGAGTGAGTTGCACTGAAAAACTTAGAATTTACTGAAAAACCCGCATTAGACGAAATGCACAGTGTAGTACATTGTATATGAGTGAGTTGCACTGAAAAAACTTAGAATTTACTGAAAAACCCGCATTAGACGAAATGCACAGTGTAGTACATTGTATATGAGTGAGTTGCACTGAAAAACTTAGAATTTACTGAAAAACCCGCATTAGACGAAATGCACAGTGTAGTACATTGTATATGAGTGAGTTGCACTGAAAAACTTAGAATTTACTGAAAAACCCTCATTAGACGAAATACACAGTGTAGTACATTGTATATGAGTGAGTTGCACAGAAAAACTTAGAATTTACTGAAAAACCCGCATTAGACGGAATGCACAGTGTAGTACATTGTATATGAGTGAGTTGCACTGAAAAACTTAGAATTTACTGAAAAACCCGCATTAGACGAAATGTACAGTGTAGTACATAGTATATGAGTGAGTTGCACTAAAAAACTTAGAATTTACTGAAAAACTGCATTAGACGAAATGCACAGTGGAGTACATAGTATATGAGTGAGTTGCACTGAAAAACTTAGAATTTACTGAAAAACCCGCATTAGACGAAATGCACAGTGTAGTACATTGTATATGAGTGAGTTGCACTGAAAAACGTAGAATTTACTGAAAAACCCGCTTTAGACGAAATGCACAGTGTAGTACATTGTATATGAGTGAGTTGCACTGAAAAACTTAGAATTTACTGAAAAACCCGCATTAGACGAAATGCACAGTGTAATACATAGTATATGAGTGAATTGCACTGAAAAACTTAGAATTTACTGAAAAACCCACATTAGACGAAATGCACAGTGTAGTACATTGTATATGAGTGAGTTGCACTGAAAAACTTAGAATTTACTGAAAAACCCGCATTAGACGAAATGCACAGTTTAGTACATTGTATATGAGTGAGTTGCACTGAAAAACTTAGAATTTACTGAAAAACCCGCATCAGACGAAATGCACAGTGTAGTACATTGTATATGAGTGAGTTGCACTGAAAAAATTAGAATTTACTGAAAAACCCGCATTAGACAAAATGCACAGTGTAGTACATAGTATATGAGTGAGTTGCACTGAAAAACTTAGAATTTACTGAAAAACCCGCATTAGACGAAATGCACAGTGTAGTACATTGTATATGAGTGAGTTGCACTGAAAAAGTTAGAATTTACTGAGAAACCCGCATTAGACGAAATGCACAGTGTAGTACATGTATATGAGTGAGTTGCACTGAAAAACTTAGAATTTACTGAAAAACCCGCATTAGACGAAATGCACAGTTTAGTACATTGTATATGAGTGAGTTGCACTGAAAAACTTAGAATTTACTGAAAAACCCGCATTAGACGAAATGCACAGTGTAGTACATTGTATATGAGTGAGTTGCACTGAAAAACTTAGAATTTACTGAAAATCCCGCATTAGACGAAATGCACAGTGTAGTACATTGTATATGAGTGAGTTGCACTGAAAAACTTAGAATTTACTGAAAAACCCGCATTAGACGAAATGCACAGTGTAGTACATAGTATATGAGTGAATTGCACTGAAAAACTTAGAATTTACTGAAAAACCCGCATTAGACGAAATGCACAGTGTAGTACATTGTATATGAGTGAGTTGCACTGAAAAACTTAGAATTTACTGAAAAACCCACATTAGACGAAATGCACAGTGTAGTACATTGTATATGAGTGAGTTGCACTGAAAAACTTAGAATTTACTGAAAAACCCGCATCAGACGAAATGCACAGTGTAGTACATTGTATATGAGTGAGTTGCACTGAAAAAATTAGAATTTACTGAAAAACCCGCATTAGACGAAATGCACAGTGTAGTACATAGTATATGAGTGAGTTGCACTGAAAAACTTAGAATTTACTGAAAAACCCGCATTAGACGAAATGCACAGTGTAGTACATAGTATATGAGTGAGTTGCACTGAAAAACTTAGAATTTACTGAAAAACCCGCATTAGACGAAATGCACAGTGTAGTACATTGTATATGAGTGAGTTGCACTGAAAAACTTAGAATTTACTGAAAAACCCGCATTAGACGAAATGCACAGTGTAGTACATTGTATATGAGTGATTTGCACTGAAAAACTTAGAATTTACTGAAAAACCCGCATTAGACGAAATGCACAGTGTAGTACATTGTATATGAGTGAGTTGCACTGAAAAACTTAGAATTTACTGAAAAACCCGCATTAGACGAAATGCACAGTGTAGTACATTGTATATGAGTGAGTTGCACTGAAAAACTTAGAATTTACTGAAAAACCCGCATTAGACGAAATGCACAGTGTAGTACATTGTATATGAGTGAGTTGCACTGAAAAACTTAGAATTTACTGAAAAACCCGCATTAGACGAAATACACAGTGTAGTACATTGTATATGAGTGAGTTGCACTGAAAAACTTAGAATTTACTGAAAAACCCGCATTAGACGAAATGCACAGTGTAGTACATTGTATATGAGTGAGTTGCACTGAAAAACTTAGAATTTACTGAAAAACCCGCATTAGACGAAATGCACATTGTAGTACATTGTATATGAGTGAGTTGCACTGAAATACTTAGAATTTACTGAAAAACCCGCATTAGACGAAATGCACAGTGTAGTACATTGTATATGAGTGAGTTGCACTGAAAAACTTAGAATTTACTGAAAAACCCGCATTAGACGAAATGCACAGTGTAGTACATTGTATATGAGTGAGTTGCACTGAAAAACTTAGAATTTACTGAAAAACCCGCATTAGACGAAATGCACAGTGTAGTACATAGTATATGAGTGAGTTGCACTGAAAAACTTAGAATTTACTGAAAAACCCGCATTAGACGAAATGCACAGTGTAGTACATTGTATATGAGTGAGTTGAACTGAAAAACTTAGAATTTACTGGAAAACCCGCATTAGACGAAATGAACAGTGTAGTACATTGTATATGAGTGAGTTGCACTGAAAAACGTAGAATTTACTGAAAAACCCGCTTTAGACGAAATGCACAGTGTAGTACATTGTATATGAGTGAGTTGCACTGAAAAACTTAGAATTTACTGAAAAACCCGCATTAGACGAAATGCACAGTGTAGTACATTGTATATGAGTGAGTTGCACTGAAAAACTTAGAATTTACTGAAAAACCCGCATTAGACGAAATGCACAGTGTAGTACATTGTATATGAGTGAGTTGCACTGAAAAACTTAGAATTTACTGAAAAACCCGCATTAGACGAAATGCACAGTGTAGTACATTGTATATGAGTGAGTTGCACTGAAAAACTTAGAATTTACTGAAAAACCCGAATTAGACGAAATGCACAGTGTAGTACATTGTATATGAGTGAGTTGCACTGAAAAACTTAGAATTTACTGAAAAACCCGCATTAGACGAAATGCACAGTGTAGTACATTGTATATGAGTGAGTTGCACTGAAAAACTTAGAATTTACTGAAAAACCCTCATTAGACGAAATACACAGTGTAGTACATTGTATATGAGTGAGTTGCACAGAAAAACTTAGAATTTACTGAAAAACCCGCATTAGACGAAATGCACAGTGTAGTACATTGTATATGAGTGAGTTGCACTGAAAAACTTAGAATTTACTGAAAAACCCGCATTAGACGAAATGTACAGTGTAGTACATAGTATATGAGTGAGTTGCACTAAAAAACTTAGAATTTACTGAAAAACCTGCATTAGACGAAATGCACAGTGGAGTACATAGTATATGAGTGAGTTGCACTGAAAAACTTAGAATTTACTGAAAAACCCGCATTAGACGAAATGCACAGTGTAGTACATTGTATATGAGTGAGTTGCACTGAAAAACTTAGAATTTACTGGAAAACCCGCATTAGACGAAATGAACAGTGTAGTACATTGTATATGAGTGAGTTGCACTGAAAAACGTAGAATTTACTGAAAAACCCGCTTTAGACGAAATGCACAGTGTAGTACATTGTATATGAGTGAGTTGCACTGAAAAACTTAGAATTTACTGATAAACCCGCATTAGACGAAATGCACAGTGTAATACATAGTATATGAGTGAATTGCACTGAAAAACTTAGAATTTACTGAAAAACCCACATTAGACGAAATGCACAGTGTAGTACATTGTATATGAGTGAGTTGCACTGAAAAACTTAGAATTTACTGAAAAACCCGCATTAGACGAAATGCACAGTTTAGTACATTGTATATGAGTGAGTTGCACTGAAAAACTTAGAATTTACTGAAAAACCCGCATCAGACGAAATGCACAGTGTAGTACATTGTATATGAGTGAGTTGCACTGAAAAAATTAGAATTTACAGAAAAACCCGCATTAGACAAAATGCACAGTGTAGTACATAGTATATGAGTGAGTTGCACTGAAAAACTTAGAATTTACTGAAAAACCCGCATTAGACGAAATGCACAGTGTAGTACATTGTATATGAGTGAGTTGCACTGAAAAACTTAGAATTTACTGAGAAACCCGCATTAGACGAAATGCACAGTGTAGTACATGTATATGAGTGAGTTGCACTGAAAAACTTAGAATTTACTGAAAAACCCGCATTAGACGAAATGCACAGTTTAGTACATTGTATATGAGTGAGTTGCACTGAAAAACTTAGAATTTACTGAAAAACCCGCATTAGACGAAATGCACAGTGTAGTACATTGTATATGAGTGAGTTGCACTGAAAAACTTAGAATTTACTGAAAATCCCGCATTAGACGAAATGCACAGTGTAGTACATTGTATATGAGTGAGTTGCACTGAAAAACTTAGAATTTACTGAAAAACCCGCATTAGACGAAATGCACAGTGTAGTACATAGTATATGAGTGAATTGCACTGAAAAACTTAGAATTTACTGAAAAACCCGCATTAGACGAAATGCACAGTGTAGTACATTGTATATGAGTGAGTTGCACTGAAAAACTTAGAATTTACTGAAAAACCCACATTAGACGAAATGCACAGTGTAGTACATTGTATATGAGTGAGTTGCACTGAAAAACTTAGAATTTACTGAAAAACCCGCATCAGACGAAATGCACAGTGTAGTACATTGTATATGAGTGAGTTGCACTGAAAAAATTAGAATTTACTGAAAAACCCGCATTAGACGAAATGCACAGTGTAGTACATAGTATATGAGTGAGTTGCACTGAAAAACTTAGAATTTACTGAAAAACCCGCATTAGACGAAATGCACAGTGTAGTACATTGTATATGAGTGATTTGCACTGAAAAACTTAGAATTTACTGAAAAACCCGCATTAGACGAAATGCACAGTGTAGTACATGGTATATGAGTGAGTTGCACTGAAAAACTTAGAATTTACTGAAAAACCCGCATTAGACGAAATGCACAGTGTAGTACATTGTATATGAGTGAGTTGCACTGAAAAACTTAGAATTTACTGAAAAACCCGCATTAGACGAAATGCACAGTGTAGTACATTGTATATGAGTGAGTTGCACTGAAAAACTTAGAATTTACTGAAAAACCCGCATTAGACGAAATACACAGTGTAGTACATTGTATATGAGTGAGTTGCACTGAAAAACTTAGAATTTACTGAAAAACCCGCATTAGACGAAATGCACAGTGTAGTACATTGTATATGAGTGAGTTGCACTGAAAAACTTAGAATTTACTGAAAAACCCGCATTAGACGAAATGCACAGTGTAGTACATTGTATATGAGTGAGTTGCACTGAAATACTTAGAATTTACTGAAAAACCCGCATTAGACGAAATGCACAGTGTAGTACATTGTATATGAGTGAGTTGCACTGAAAAACTTAGAATTTACTGAAAAACCCGCATTAGACGAAATGCACAGTGTAGTACATTGTATATGAGTGAGTTGCACTGAAAAACTTAGAATTTACTGAAAAACCCGCATTAGACGAAATGCACAGTGTAGTACATAGTATATGAGTGAGTTGCACTGAAAAACTTAGAATTTACTGAAAAACCCGCATTAGACGAAATGCACAGTGTAGTACATTGTATATGAGTGAGTTGCACTGAAAAATTTAGAATTTACCAAAAAACCCGCATTAGACGAAATGCACAGTGTAGTACATTGTATATGAGTGAGTTGCACTGAAAAACTTAGAATTTACTGAAAAACCCGCATTAGACGAAATGTACAGTGTAGTACATAGTATATGAGTGAGTTGCACTAAAAAACTTAGAATTTACTGAAAAACCTGCATTAGACGAAATGCACAGTGGAGTACATAGTATATGAGTGAGTTGCACTGAAAAACTTAGAATTTACTGAAAAACCCGCATTAGACGAAATGCACAGTGTAGTACATTGTATATGAGTGAGTTGCACTGAAAAACTTAGAATTTACTGGAAAACCCGCATTAGACGAAATGAACAGTGTAGTACATTGTATATGAGTGAGTTGCACTGAAAAACGTAGAATTTACTGAAAAACCCGCTTTAGACGAAATGCACAGTGTAGTACATTGTATATGAGTGAGTTGCACTGAAAAACTTAGAATTTACTGAAAAACCCGCATTAGACGAAATGCACAGTGTAATACATAGTATATGAGTGAATTGCACTGAAAAACTTAGAATTTACTGAAAAACCCGCATTAGACGAAATGCACAGTGTAGTACATTGTATATGAGTGAGTTGCACTGAAAAACTTAGAATTTACTGAAAAACCCGCATTAGACGAAATGCACAGTTTAGTACATTGTATATGAGTGAGTTGCACTGAAAAACTTAGAATTTACTGAAAAACCCGCATCAGACGAAATGCACAGTGTAGTACATTGTATATGAGTGAGTTGCACTGAAAAAATTAGAATTTACTGAAAAACCCGCATTAGACGAAATGCACAGTGTAGTACATAGTATATGAGTGAGTTGCACTGAAAAACTTAGAATTTACTGAAAAACCCGCATTAGACGAAATGCACAGTGTAGTACATTGTATATGAGTGAGTTGCACTGAAAAACTTAGAATTTACTGAAAAACCCGCATTAGACGAAATGCACAGTATAGTACATGTATATGAGAGAGTTGCACTGAAAAACTTAGAATTTACTGAAAAACCCGCATTAGACGAAATGCACAGTTTAGTACATTGTATATGAGTGAGTTGCACTGAAAAACTTAGAATTTACTGAAAAACCCGCATTAGACGAAATGCACAGTGTAGTACATTGTATATGAGTGAGTTGCACTGAAAAACTTAGAATTTACTGAAAATCCCGCATTAGACGAAATGCACAGTGTAGTACATTGTATATGAGTGAGTTGCACTGAAAAATTTAGAATTTACCAAAAAACCCGCATTAGACGAAATGCACAGTGTAGTACATTGTATATGAGTGAGTTGCACTGAAAAACTTAGAATTTACTGAAAAACCCTCATTAGACGAAATACACAGTGTAGTACATTGTATATGAGTGAGTTGCACAGAAAAACTTAGAATTTACTGAAAAACCCGCATTAGACGAAATGCACAGTGTAGTACATTGTATATGAGTGAGTTGCACTGAAAAACTTAGAATTTACTGAAAAACCCGCATTAGACGAAATGTACAGTGTAGTACATAGTATATGAGTGAGTTGCACTAAAAAACTTAGAATTTACTGAAAAACCTGCATTAGACGAAATGCACAGTGGAGTACATAGTATATGAGTGAGTTGCACTGAAAAAATTAGAATTTACTGAAAAACCCGCATTAGACGAAATGCACAGTGTAGTACATTGTATATGAGTGAGTTGCACTGAAAAACTTAGAATTTACTGGAAAACCCGCATTAGACGAAATGAACAGTGTAGTACATTGTATATGAGTGAGTTGCACTGAAAAACGTAGAATTTACTGAAAAACCCGCTTTAGACGAAATGCACAGTGTAGTACATTGTATATGAGTGAGTTGCACTGAAAAACTTAGAATTTACTGAAAAACCCGCATTAGACGAAATGCACAGTGTAATACATAGTATATGAGTGAATTGCACTGAAAAACTTAGAATTTACTGAAAAACCCACATTAGACGAAATGCACAGTGTAGTACATTGTATATGAGTGAGTTGCACTGAAAAACTTAGAATTTACTGAAAAACCCGCATTAGACGAAATGCACAGTTTAGTACATTGTATATGAGTGAGTTGCACTGAAAAACTTAGAATTTACTGAAAAACCCGCATCAGACGAAATGCACAGTGTAGTACATTGTATATGAGTGAGTTGCACTGAAAAAATTAGAATTTACTGAAAAACCCGCATTAGACAAAATGCACAGTGTAGTACATAGTATATGAGTGAGTTGCACTGAAAAACTTAGAATTTACTGAAAAACCCGCATTAGACGAAATGCACAGTGTAGTACATTGTATATGAGTGAGTTGCACTGAAAAACTTAGAATTTACTGAGAAACCCGCATTAGACGAAATGCACAGTGTAGTACATGTATATGAGTGAGTTGCACTGAAAAACTTAGAATTTACTGAAAAACCCGCATTAGACGAAATGCACAGTTTAGTACATTGTATATGAGTGAGTTGCACTGAAAAACTTAGAATTTACTGAAAAACCCGCATTAGACGAAATGCACAGTGTAGTACATTGTATATGAGTGAGTTGCACTGAAAAACTTAGAATTTACTGAAAATCCCGCATTAGACGAAATGCACAGTGTAGTACATTGTATATGAGTGAGTTGCACTGAAAAACTTAGAATTTACTGAAAAACCCGCATTAGACGAAATGCACAGTGTAGTACATAGTATATGAGTGAATTGCACTGAAAAAATTAGAATTTACTGAAAAACCCGCATTAGACGAAATGCACAGTGTAGTACATTGTATATGAGTGAGTTGCACTGAAAAACTTAGAATTTACTGAAAAACCCACATTAGACGAAATGCACAGTGTAGTACATTGTATATGAGTGAGTTGCACTGAAAAACTTAGAATTTACTGAAAAACCCGCATCAGACGAAATGCACAGTGTAGTACATTGTATATGAGTGAGTTGCACTGAAAAAATTAGAATTTACTGAAAAACCCGCATTAGACGAAATGCACAGTGTAGTACATAGTATATGAGTGAGTTGCACTGAAAAACTTAGAATTTACTGAAAAACCCGCATTAGACGAAATGCACAGTGTAGTACATAGTATATGAGTGAGTTGCACTGAAAAACTTAGAATTTACTGAAAAACCCGCATTAGACGAAATGCACAGTGTAGTACATTGTATATGAGTGAGTTGCACTGAAAAATTTAGAATTTACCAAAAAACCCGCATTAGACGAAATGCACAGTGTAGTACATTGTATATGAGTGAGTTGCACTGAAAAACTTAGAATTTACTGAAAAACCCGCATTAGACGAAATGCACAGTGTAGTACATTGTATATGAGTGATTTGCACTGAAAAACTTAGAATTTACTGAAAAACCCGCATTAGACGAAATGCACAGTGTAGTACATTGTATATGAGTGAGTTGCATTGAAAAACTTAGAATTTACTGAAAAACCCGCATTAGACGAAATGCACAGTGTAGTACATTGTATATGAGTGAGTTGCACTGAAAAACTTAGAATTTACTGAAAAACCCGCATTAGACGAAATGCACAGTGTAGTACATTGTATATGAGTGGGTTGCACTGAAAAACTTAGAATTTACTGAAAAACCCGCATTAGACGAAATACACAGTGTAGTACATTGTATATGAGTGAGTTGCACTGAAAAACTTAGAATTTACTGAAAAACCCGCATTAGACGAAATGCACAGTGTAGTACATTGTATATGAGTGAGTTGCACTGAAAAACTTAGAATTTACTGAAAAACCCGCATTAGACGAAATGCACAGTGTAGTACATTGTATATGAGTGAGTTGCACTGAAATACTTAGAATTTACTGAAAAACCCGCATTAGACGAAATGCACAGTGTAGTACATTGTATATGAGTGAGTTGCACTGAAAAACTTAGAATTTACTGAAAAACCCGCATTAGACGAAATGCACAGTGTAGTACATTGTATATGAGTGAGTTGCACTGAAAAACTTAGAATTTACTGAAAAACCCGCATTAGACGAAATGCACAGTGTAGTACATAGTATATGAGTGAGTTGCACTGAAAAACTTAGAATTTACTGAAAAACCCGCATTAGACGAAATGCACAGTGTAGTACATTGTATATGAGTGAGTTGCACTGAAAAATTTAGAATTTACCAAAAAACCCGCATTAGACGAAATGCACAGTGTAGTACATTGTATATGAGTGAGTTGCACTGAAAAACTTAGAATTTACTGAAAAACCCGCATTAGATGAAATGTACAGTGTAGTACATAGTATATGAGTGAGTTGCACTGAAAAACTTAGAATTTACTGAAAAACCCGCATTAGACGAAATGCACAGTGTAGTACATTGTATATGAGTGAGTTGCACTGAAAAACTTAGAATTTACTGAGAAACCCGCATTAGACGAAATGCACAGTGTAGTACATGTATATGAGTGAGTTGCACTGAAAAACTTAGAATTTACTGAAAAACCCGCATTAGACGAAATGCACAGTTTAGTACATTGTATATGAGTGAGTTGCACTGAAAAACTTAGAATTTACTGAAAAACCCGCATTAGACGAAATGCACAGTGTAGTACATTGTATATGAGTGAGTTGCACTGAAAAACTTAGAATTTACTGAAAATCCCGCATTAGACGAAATGCACAGTGTAGTACATTGTATATGAGTGAGTTGCACTGAAAAACTTAGAATTTACTGAAAAACCCGCATTAGACGAAATGCACAGTGTAGTACATAGTATATGAGTGAATTGCACTGAAAAAATTAGAATTTACTGAAAAACCCGCATTAGACGAAATGCACAGTGTAGTACATTGTATATGAGTGAGTTGCACTGAAAAACTTAGAATTTACTGAAAAACCCACATTAGACGAAATGCACAGTGTAGTACATTGTATATGAGTGAGTTGCACTGAAAAACTTAGAATTTACTGAAAAACCCGCATCAGACGAAATGCACAGTGTAGTACATTGTATATGAGTGAGTTGCACTGAAAAAATTAGAATTTACTGAAAAACCCGCATTAGACGAAATGCACAGTGTAGTACATAGTATATGAGTGAGTTGCACTGAAAAACTTAGAATTTACTGAAAAACCCGCATTAGACGAAATGCACAGTGTAGTACATAGTATATGAGTGAGTTGCACTGAAAAACTTAGAATTTACTGAAAAACCCGCATTAGACGAAATGCACAGTGTAGTACATTGTATATGAGTGAGTTGCACTGAAAAATTTAGAATTTACCAAAAAACCCGCATTAGACGAAATGCACAGTGTAGTACATTGTATATGAGTGAGTTGCACTGAAAAACTTAGAATTTACTGAAAAACCCGCATTAGACGAAATGCACAGTGTAGTACATTGTATATGAGTGATTTGCACTGAAAAACTTAGAATTTACTGAAAAACCCGCATTAGACGAAATGCACAGTGTAGTACATTGTATATGAGTGAGTTGCACTGAAAAACTTAGAATTTACTGAAAAACCCGCATTAGACGAAATGCACAGTGTAGTACATTGTATATGAGTGAGTTGCACTGAAAAACTTAGAATTTACTGAAAAACCCGCATTAGACGAAATACACAGTGTAGTACATTGTATATGAGTGAGTTGCACTGAAAAACTTAGAATTTACTGAAAAACCCGCATTAGACGAAATGCACAGTGTAGTACATTGTATATGAGTGAGTTGCACTGAAAAACTTAGAATTTACTGAAAAACCCGCATTAGACGAAATGCACAGTGTAGTACATTGTATATGAGTGAGTTGCACTGAAATACTTAGAATTTACTGAAAAACCCGCATTAGACGAAATGCACAGTGTAGTACATTGTATATGAGTGAGTTGCACTGAAAAACTTAGAATTTACTGAAAAACCCGCATTAGACGAAATGCACAGTGTAGTACATTGTATATGAGTGAGTTGCACTGAAAAACTTAGAATTTACTGAAAAACCCGCATTAGACGAAATGCACAGTGTAGTACATAGTATATGAGTGAGTTGCACTGAAAAACTTAGAATTTACTGAAAAACCCGCATTAGACGAAATGCACAGTGTAGTACATTGTATATGAGTGAGTTGCACTGAAAAATTTAGAATTTACCAAAAAACCCGCATTAGACGAAATGCACAGTGTAGTACATTGTATATGAGTGAGTTGCACTGAAAAACTTAGAATTTACTGAAAAACCCGCATTAGACGAAATGCACAGTGGAGTACATAGTATATGAGTGAGTTGCACTGAAAAACTTAGAATTTACTGAAACACCCGCATTAGACGAAATGCACAGTGTAGTACATTGTATATGAGTGAGTTGCACTGAAAAACTTAGAATTTACTGAAAAACCCGCATTAGACGAAATGCACAGTTTAGTACATTGTATATGAGTGAGTTGCACTGAAAAACTTAGAATTTACTGAAAAACCCGCATCAGACGAAATGCACAGTGTAGTACATTGTATATGAGTGAGTTGCACTGAAAAAATTAGAATTTACTGAAAAACCCGCATTAGACGAAATGCACAGTGTAGTACATAGTATATGAGTGAGTTGCACTGAAAAACTTAGAATTTACTGAAAAACCCGCATTAGACGAAATGCACAGTGTAGTACATTGTATATGAGTGAGTTGCACTGAAAAACTTAGAATTTACTGAAAAACCCGCATTAGACGAAATGCACAGTATAGTACATGTATATGAGAGAGTTGCACTGAAAAACTTAGAATTTACTGAAAAACCCGCATTAGACGAAATGCACAGTTTAGTACATTGTATATGAGTGAGTTGCACTGAAAAACTTAGAATTTACTGAAAAACCCGCATTAGACGAAATGCACAGTGTAGTACATTGTATATGAGTGAATTGCACTGAAAAACTTAGAATTTACTGAAAATCCCGCATTAGACGAAATGCACAGTGTAGTACATTGTATATGAGTGAGTTGCACTGAAAAATTTAGAATTTACCAAAAAACCCGCATTAGACGAAATGCACAGTGTAGTACATTGTATATGAGTGAGTTGCACTGAAAAACTTAGAATTTACTGAAAAACCCGCATTAGACGAAATGCACAGTGTAGTACATAGTATATGAGTGAGTTGCACTGAAAAACTTAGAATTTACTGAAAAACCCGCATTAGACGAAATGCACAGTGTAGTACATTGTATATGAGTGAGTTGCACTGAAAAATTTAGAATTTACCAAAAAACCCGCATTAGACGAAATGCACAGTGTAGTACATTGTATATGAGTGAGTTGCACTGAAAAACTTAGAATTTACTGAAAAACCCGCATTAGACGAAATGCACAGTGTAGTACATTGTATATGAGTGAGTTGCACTGAAAAACTTAGAATTTACTGAAAAACCCGCATTAGACGAAATGCACAGTGTAGTACATAGTATATGAGTGAGTTGCACTGAAAAACTTAGAATTTACTGAAAAACCCGCATTAGACGAAATGCACAGTGTAGTACATTGTATATGAGTGAGTTGCACTGAAAAATTTAGAATTTACCAAAAAACCCGCATTAGACGAAATGCACAGTGTAGTACATTGTATATGAGTGAGTTGCACTGAAAAACTTAGAATTTACTGAAAAACCCGCATTAGACGAAATGTACAGTGTAGTACATAGTATATGAGTGAGTTGCACTAAAAAACTTAGAATTTACTGAAAAACCTGCATTAGACGAAATGCACAGTGGAGTACATAGTATATGAGTGAGTTGCACTGAAAAACTTAGAATTTACTGAAAAACCCGCATTAGACGAAATGCACAGTGTAGTACATTGTATATGAGTGAGTTGCACTGAAAAACTTAGAATTTACTGGAAAACCCGCATTAGACGAAATGAACAGTGTAGTACATTGTATATGAGTGAGTTGCACTGAAAAACGTAGAATTTACTGAAAAACCCGCTTTAGACGAAATGCACAGTGTAGTACATTGTATATGAGTGAGTTGCACTGAAAAACTTAGAATTTACTGAAAAACCCGCATTAGACGAAATGCACAGTGTAATACATAGTATATGAGTGAATTGCACTGAAAAACTTAGAATTTACTGAAAAACCCGCATTAGACGAAATGCACAGTGTAGTACATTGTATATGAGTGAGTTGCACTGAAAAACTTAGAATTTACTGAAAAACCCGCATTAGACGAAATGCACAGTTTAGTACATTGTATATGAGTGAGTTGCACTGAAAAACTTAGAATTTACTGAAAAACCCGCATCAGACGAAATGCACAGTGTAGTACATTGTATATGAGTGAGTTGCACTGAAAAAATTAGAATTTACTGAAAAACCCGCATTAGACGAAATGCACAGTGTAGTACATAGTATATGAGTGAGTTGCACTGAAAAACTTAGAATTTACTGAAAGACCCGCATTAGACGAAATGCACAGTGTAGTACATTGTATATGAGTGAGTTGCACTGAAAAACTTAGAATTTACTGAAAAACCCGCATTAGATGAAATGCACAGTGTAGTACATTGTATATGAGTGAGTTGCACTGAAAAACTTAGAATTTACTGAAAAACCCGCATTAGACGAAATGCACAGTGTAGTACATTGTATATGAGTGAGTTGCACTGAAAAACTTAGAATTTACTGAAAAACCCGCATTAGACGAAATGCACAGTGTAGTACATGTATATGAGTGAGTTGCACTGAAAAACTTAGAATTTACTGAAAAACCCGCATTAGACGAAATGCACAGTTTAGTACATTGTATATGAGTGAGTTGCACTGAAAAACTTAGAATTTACTGAAAAACCCGCATTAGACGAAATGCACAGTGTAGTACATTGTATATGAGTGAGTTGCACTGAAAAACTTAGAATTTACTGAAAATCCCGCATTAGACGAAATGCACAGTGTAGTACATTGTATATGAGTGAGTTGCACTGAAAAACTTAGAATTTACTGAAAAACCCGCATTAGACGAAAAGCACAGTGTAGTACATAGTATATGAGTGAATTGCACTGAAAAACTTAGAATTTACTGAAAAACCCGCATTAGACGAAATGCACAGTGTAGTACATTGTATATGAGTGAGTTGCACTGAAAAACTTAGAATTTACTGAAAAACCCACATTAGACGAAATGCACAGTGTAGTACATTGTATATGAGTGAGTTGCACTGAAAAACTTAGAATTTACTGAAAAACCCGCATCAGACGAAATGCACAGTGTAGTACATTGTATATGAGTGAGTTGCACTGAAAAAATTAGAATTTACTGAAAAACCCGCATTAGACGAAATGCACAGTGTAGTACATAGTATATGAGTGAGTTGCACTGAAAAACTTAGAATTTACTGAAAAACCCGCATTAGACGAAATGCACAGTGTAGTACATAGTATATGAGTGAGTTGCACTGAAAAACTTAGAATTTACTGAAAAACCCGCATTAGACGAAATGCACAGTGTAGTACATTGTATATGAGTGAGTTGCACTGAAAAATTTAGAATTTACCAAAAAACCCGCATTAGACGAAATGCACAGTGTAGTACATTGTATATGAGTGAGTTGCACTGAAAAACTTAGAATTTACTGAAAAACCCGCATTAGACGAAATGCACAGTGTAGTACATTGTATATGAGTGAGTTGCACTGAAAAACTTAGAATTTACTGAAAAACCCGCATTAGACGAAATGCACAGTGTAGTACATAGTATATGAGTGAGTTGCACTGAAAAACTTAGAATTTACTGAAAAACCCGCATTAGACGAAATGCACAGTGTAGTACATTGTATATGAGTGAGTTGCACTGAAAAATTTAGAATTTACCAAAAAACCCGCATTAGACGAAATTCACAGTGTAGTACATTGTATATGAGTGAGTTGCACTGAAAAACTTAGCATTTACTGAAAAACCCGCATTAGACGAAATGCACAGTGTAGTACATTGTATATGAGTGAGTTGCACTGAAAAACTTAGAATTTACTGAAAGACCCGCATTAGACGAAATGCACAGTGTAGTACATTGTATATGAGTGAGTTGCACTGAAAAACTTAGAATTTACTGAAAAACCCGCATTAGACGAAATGCACAGTGTAGTACATTGTATATGAGTGAGTTGCACTGAAAAACTTAGAATTTACTGAAAAACCCGCATTAGACGAAATGCACAGTGTAGTACATTGTATATGAGTGAGTTGCACTGAAAAACTTAGAATTTACTGAAAAACCCGCATTAGACGAAATACACAGTGTAGTACATTGTATATGAGTGAGTTGCACTGAAAAACTTAGAATTTACTGAAAAACCCGCATTAGACGAAATGCACAGTGTAGTACATTGTATATGAGTGAGTTGCACTGAAAAACGTAGAATTTACTGAAAAACCCGCATTAGACGAAATGCACAGTGTAGTACATTGTATATGAGTGAGTTGCACTGAAATACTTAGAATTTACTGAAAAACCCGCATTAGACGAAATGCACAGTGTAGTACATAGTATATGAGTGAGTTGCACTGAAAAACTTAGAATTTACTGAAAAACCCGCATTAGACGAAATGCACAGTGTAGGACATTGTATATGAGTGAGTTGCACTGAAAAATTTAGAATTTACCAAAAAACCCGCATTAGACGAAATGCACAGTGTAGTACATTGTATATGAGTGAGTTGCACTGAAAAACTTAGCATTTACTGAAAAACCCGCATTAGACGAAATGCACAGTGTAGTACATTGTATATGAGTGAGTTGCACTGAAAAACTTAGAATTTACTGAAAAACCCGCATCAGACGAAATGCACAGTGTAGTACATTGTATATGAGTGAGTTGCACTGAAAAAATTAGAATTTACTGAAAAACCCGCATTAGACGAAATGCACAGTGTAGTACATAGTATATGAGTGAGTTGCACTGAAAAACTTAGAATTTACTGAAAAACCCGCATTAGACGAAATGCACAGTGTAGTACATAGTATATGAGTGAGTTGCACTGAAAAACTTAGAATTTACTGAAAAACCCGCATTAGACGAAATGCACAGTGTAGTACATTGTATATGAGTGAGTTGCACTGAAAAATTTAGAATTTACCAAAAAACCCGCATTAGACGAAATGCACAGTGTAGTACATTGTATATGAGTGAGTTGCACTGAAAAACTTAGAATTTACTGAAAAACCCGCATTAGACGAAATGCACAGTGTAGTACATTGTATATGAGTGAGTTGCACTGAAAAACTTAGAATTTACTGAAAAACCCGCATTAGACGAAATGCACAGTGTAGTACATTGTATATGAGTGAGTTGCACTGAAAAACTTAGAATTTACTGAAAAACCCGCATTAGACGAAATGCACAGTGTAGTACATTGTATATGAGTGAGTTGCACTGAAAAACTTAGAATTTACTGAAAAACCCGCATTAGACGAAATGCACAGTGTAGTACATAGTATATGAGTGAGTTGCACTGAAAAACTTAGAATTTACTGAAAAACCCGCATTAGACGAAATGCACAGTGTAGTACATTGTATATGAGTGAGTTGCACTGAAAAATTTAGAATTTACCAAAAAACCCGCATTAGACGAAATTCACAGTGTAGTACATTGTATATGAGTGAGTTGCACTGAAAAACTTAGCATTTACTGAAAAACCCGCATTAGACGAAATGCACAGTGTAGTACATTGTATATGAGTGAGTTGCACTGAAAAACTTAGAATTTACTGAAAGACCCGCATTAGACGAAATGCACAGTGTAGTACATTGTATATGAGTGAGTTGCACTGAAAAACTTAGAATTTACTGAAAAACCCGCATTAGACGAAATGCACAGTGTAGTACATTGTATATGAGTGAGTTGCACTGAAAAACTTAGAATTTACTGAAAAACCCGCATTAGACGAAATGCACAGTGTAGTACATTGTATATGAGTGAGTTGCACTGAAAAACTTAGAATTTACTGAAAAACCCGCATTAGACGAAATACACAGTGTAGTACATTGTATATGAGTGAGTTGCACTGAAAAACTTAGAATTTACTGAAAAACCCGCATTAGACGAAATGCACAGTGTAGTACATTGTATATGAGTGAGTTGCACTGAAAAACGTAGAATTTACTGAAAAACCCGCATTAGACGAAATGCACAGTGTAGTACATTGTATATGAGTGAGTTGCACTGAAATACTTAGAATTTACTGAAAAACCCGCATTAGACGAAATGCACAGTGTAGTACATAGTATATGAGTGAGTTGCACTGAAAAACTTAGAATTTACTGAAAAACCCGCATTAGACGAAATGCACAGTGTAGGACATTGTATATGAGTGAGTTGCACTGAAAAATTTAGAATTTACCAAAAAACCCGCATTAGACGAAATGCACAGTGTAGTACATTGTATATGAGTGAGTTGCACTGAAAAACTTAGCATTTACTGAAAAACCCGCATTAGACGAAATGCACAGTGTAGTACATTGTATATGAGTGAGTTGCACTGAAAAACTTAGAATTTACTGAAAAACCCGCATTAGAAGAAATGCACAGTGTAATACATAGTATATGAGTGAATTGCACTGAAAAACTTAGAATTTACTGAAAAACCCGCATTAGACGAAATGCACAGTGTAGTACATTGTATATGAGTGAGTTGCACTGAAAAACTTAGAATTTACTGAAAAACCCGCATTAGACGAAATGCACAGTGTAGTACATTGTATATGAGTGAGTTGCACTGAAATACTTAGAATTTACTGAAAAACCCGCATTAGACGAAATGCACAGTGTAGTACATTGTATATGAGTGAGTTGCACTGAAAAACTTAGAATTTACTGAAAAACCCGCATTAGACGAAATGCACAGTGTAATACATAGTATATGAGTGAATTGCACTGAAAAACTTAGAATTTACTGAAAAACCCGCATTAGACGAAATGCACAGTGTAGTACATTGTATATGAGTGAGTTGCACTGAAAAACTTAGAATTTACTGAAAAACCCGCATTAGACGAAATGCACAGTTTAGTACATTGTATATGAGTGAGTTGCACTGAAAAACTTAGAATTTACTGAAAAACCCGCATCAGACGAAATGCACCGTGTAGTACATTGTATATGAGTGAGTTGCACTGAAAAAATTAGAATTTACTGAAAAACCCGCATTAGACGAAATGCACAGTGTAGTACATAGTATATGAGTGAGTTGCACTGAAAAACTTAGAATTTACTGAAAAACCCGCATTAGACGAAATGCACAGTGTAGTACATTGTATATGAGTGAGTTGCACTGAAAAACTTAGAATTTACTGAAAAACCCGCATTAGACGAAATACACAGTGTAGTACATTGTATATGAGTGAGTTGCACTGAAAAACTTAGAATTTACTGAAAAACCCGCATTAGACGAAATGCACAGTGTAGTACATTGTATATGAGTGAGTTGCACTGAAAAACTTAGAATTTACTGAAAAACCCGCATTAGACGAAATGTACAGTGTAGTACATAGTATATGAGTGAGTTGCACTGAAAAATTTAGAATTTACTGAAAAACCCGCATTAGACGAAATGCACAGTGTAGTACATAGTATATGAGTGAGTTGCACTGAAAAACTTAGAATTTACTGAAAAACCCGCATTAGACGAAATGCACAGTGTAGTACATAGTATATGAGGAATTGCACTGAAAAACTTAGAATTTATTGAAAAACCCGCATTAGACGAAATGCACAGTGTAGTACATTGTATATGAGTGAGTTGCACTGAAAAACTTAGAATTTACTGAAAAACCCGCATTAGACGAAATGCACAGTGTAGTACATTGTATATGAGTGAGTTGCACTGAAAAACTTAGAATTTACTGAAAAACCCGCATCAGACGAAATGCACAGTGTAGTACATTGTATATGAGTGAGTTGCACTGAAAAAATTAGAATTTACTGAAAAACCCGCATTAGACGAAATGCACAGTGTAGTACATAGTATATGAGTGAGTTGCACTGAAAAACTTAGAATTTACTGAAAAACCCGCATTAGACGAAATGCACAGTGTAGTACATAGTATAAGAGTGAGTTACACTGAAAAACTTAGAATTTACTGAAAAACCCGCATTAGACGAAATGCACAGTGTAGTACATTGTATATGAGTGAGTTGCACTGAAATACTTAGAATTTACTGAAAAACCCGCATTAGACGAAATGCACAGTGTAGTATATTGTATATGAGTGAGTTGCACTGAAAAACTTAGAATTTACTGAAAAACCCGCATTAGACGAAATGCACAGTGTAGTACATTGTATAGAGTGAGTTGCACTGAAAAACTTAGAATTTACTGAAAAACCCGCATTAGACGAAATGAACAGTGTAGTACATTGTATATGAGTGAGTTGCACTGAAAAACATAGAATTTACTGAAAAACCCGCTTTAGACGAAATGCACAGTGTAGTACATTGTATATGAGTGAGTTGTATTGAAAAACTTAGAATTTACTGAAAAACCCGCATTAGACGAAATGCACAGTGTAGTACATTGTATATGAGTGAGTTGCACTGAAATACTTAGAATTTACTGAAAAACCCGCATTAGACGAAATGCACAGTGTAGTACATTGTACTGAGTGAGTTGCACTGAAAAACTTAGAATTCACTGAAAAACCCGCATTAGACGAAATGCACAGTGTAGTACATTGTATATGAGTGAGTTGCACTGAAAAACTTAGAATTTACTGAAAAACCCGCATTAGACGAAATGCACAGTGTAGTACATTGTATATGAGTGAGTTGCACTGAAAAACTTAGAATTTACTGAAAAACCCGCATTAGACGAAATGCACAGTGTAGTACATTGTATATGAGTGAGTTGCACTGAAAAACTTAGAATTTACAGAAAAACCCGCATTAGACGAAATGCACAGTGTAGTACATTGTATATGAGTGAGTTGCACTGAAAAACTTAGAATTTACTGAAAAACCCGCATTAGACGAAATGTACAGTGTAGTACATAGTATATGAGTGAGTTGCACTGAAAAACTTAGAATTTACTGAAAAACCCGCATTAGACGAAATGCACAGTGTAGTACATAGTATATGAGTGAGTTGCACTGAAAAACTTAGAATTTACTGAAAAACCCGCATTAGACGAAATGCACAGTGTAGTACATAGTATATGAGTGAGTTGCACTGGAAAACTTAGAATTTACTGTAAAACCCGCATTAGACGAAATGAACAGTGTAGTACATTGTATATGAGTGAGTTGCACTGAAAAACTTAGAATTTACTGAAAAACCTGCATTAGACGAAATGCACAGTGTAGTACATTGTATATGAGTGAGTTGCACTGAAAAACTTAGAATATAAGACACGCACAGTGTAGTACATAGTATATGAGTGAGTTGCACTGAAAAACTTAGAATTTACTGAAAAAACCCGCATTAGACGAAATGCACAGTGTAGTACATTGTATATGAGTGAGTTGCACTGAAAAATTTAGAATTTACTGAAAAACCCGCATTAGACGAAATGCACAGTGTAGTACATTGTATATGAGTGAGTTGCACTGAAAAACTTAGAATTTACTGAAAAACCCGCATTAGACGAAATGTACAGTGTAGTACATAGTATATGAGTGAGTTGCACTGAAAAACTTAGAATTTACTGAAAAACCCACATTAGACGAAATGCACAGTGTAGTACATAGTATATGAGTGAGTTGCACTGAAAAACTTAGATTTTACTGAAAAACCCGCATTAGACGATATGCACAGTGTAGTACATTGTATATGAGTGAGTTGCACTGAAAAACTTAGAATTTACTGAAAAACCCGCATTAGACGAAATACACAGTGTAGTACATTGTATATGAGTGAGTTGCACTGAAAAACTTAGAATTTACTGAAAAACCCGCATTAGACGAAATGCACAGTGTAGTACATTGTATATGAGTGAGTTGCACTGAAAAACTTAGAATTTACTGAAAAACCCGCATTAGACGAAATGTACAGTGTAGTACAGAGTATATGAGTGAGTTGCACTGAAAAACTTAGAATTTACTGAAAAACCCGCATTAGACGAAATGCACAGTGTAGTACATAGTATATGAGTGAGATGCACTGAAAAACTTAGAATTTACTGAAAAACCCGCATTAGACGAAATGCACAGTGTAGTACATTGTATATGAGTGAGTTGCAGTGAAAAACTTAGAATTTACTGAAAAACCCGCATTAGACGAAATGAACAGTGTAGTACATTGTATATGATTGAGTTGCCCTGAAAAACATAGAATTTACTGAAAAACCCGCTTTAGACGAAATGTACAGTGTAGTACATTGTATATGAGTGAGTTGTATTGAAAAACTTAGAATTTACTGAAAAACCCGCATTAGACGAAATGCACAGTGTAGTACATTGTATATGAGTGAGTTGCACTGAAATACTTAGAATTTACTGAAAAACCCGCATTAGACGAAATGCACAGTGTAGTACATTGTACTGAGTGAGTTGCACTGAAAAACTTAGAATTTACTGAAAAACCCGCATTAGACGAAATGCACAGTGTAGTACATTGTATATGAGTGAGTTGCACTGAAAAACTTAGAATTTACTGAAAAACCCGCATTAGACGAAATGCACAGTGTAGTACATTGTATATGAGTGAGTTGCACTGAAAAACTTAGAATTTACTGAAAAACCCGCATTAGACGAAATGAACAGTGTAGTACATTGTATATGAGTGAGTTGCACTGAAAAACATAGAATTTACTGAAAAACCCGCTTTAGACGAAATGCACAGTGTAGTACATTGTATATGAGTGAGTTGTATTGAAAAACTTAGAATTTACTGAAAAACCCGCATTAGACGAAATGCACAGTGTAGTACATTGTATATGAGTGAGTTGCACTGAAATACTTAGAATTTACTGAAAAACCCGCATTAGACGAAATGCACAGTGTAGTACATTGTACTGAGTGAGTTGCACTGAAAAACTTAGAATTCACTGAAAAACCCGCATTAGACGAAATGCACAGTGTAGTACATTGTATATGAGTGAGTTGCACTGAAAAACTTAGAATTTACTGAAAAACCCGCATTAGACGAAATGCACAGTGTAGTACATTGTATATGAGTGAGTTGCACTGAAAAACTTAGAATTTACTGAAAAACCCGCATTAGACGAAATGCACAGTGTAGTACATTGTATATGAGTGAGTTGCACTGAAAAACTTAGAATTTACTGAAAAACCCGCATTAGACGAAATGTACAGTGTAGTACATAGTATATGAGTGAGTTGCACTGAAAAACTTAGAATTTACTGAAAAACCCGCATTAGACGAAATGCACAGTGTAGTACATAGTATATGAGTGAGTTGCACTGAAAAACTTAGAATTTACTGAAAAACCCGCATTAGACGAAATGCACAGTGTAGTACATAGTATATGAGTGAGTTGCACTGGAAAACTTAGAATTTACTGAAAAACCCGCATTAGACGAAATGAACAGTGTAGTACATTGTATATGAGTGAGTTGCACTGAAAAACTTAGAATATAAGACACGCACAGTGTAGTACATAGTATATGAGTGAGTTGCACTGAAAAACTTAGAATTTACTGAAAAAACCCGCATTAGACGAAATGCACAGTGTAGTACATTGTATATGAGTGAGTTGCACTGAAAAATTTAGAATTTACTGAAAAACCCGCATTAGACGAAATGCACAGTGTAGTACATTGTATATGAGTGAGTTGCACTGAAAAACTTAGAATTTACTGAAAAACCCGCATTAGACGAAATGCACAGTGTAGTACATTGTATATGAGTGAGTTGCACTGAAAAACTTAGAATTTACTGAAAAACCCGCATTAGACGAAATGTACAGTGTAGTACATTGTATATGAGTGAGTTGCACTGAAATACTTAGAATTTACTGAAAAACCCGCATTAGACGAAATGCACAGTGTAGTACATTGTATATGAGTGAGTTGCACTGAAAAACTTAGAATTTACTGAAAAACCCGCATTAGACGAAATGAACAGTGTAGTACATTGTATATGAGTGAGTTGCACTGAAAAACATAGAATTTACTGAAAAACCCGCTTTAGACGAAATGCACAGTGTAGTACATTGTATATGAGTGAGTTGTATTGAAAAACTTAGAATTTACTGAAAAACCCGCATTAGACGAAATGCACAGTGTAGTACATTGTATATGAGTGAGTTGCACTGAAATACTTAGAATTTACTGAAAAACCCGCATTAGACGAAATGCACAGTGTAGTACATTGTACTGAGTGAGTTGCACTGAAAAACTTAGAATTCACTGAAAAACCCGCATTAGACGAAATGCACAGTGTAGTACATTGTATATGAGTGAGTTGCACTGAAAAACTTAGAATTTACTGAAAAACCCGCATTAGACGAAATGCACAGTGTAGTACATTGTATATGAGTGAGTTGCACTGAAAAACTTAGAATTTACTGAAAAACCCGCATTAGACGAAATGCACAGTGTAGTACATTGTATATGAGTGAGTTGCACTGAAAAACTTAGAATTTACTGAAAAACCCGCATTAGACGAAATGCACAGTGTAGTACATTGTATATGAGTGAGTTGCACTGAAAAACTTAGAATTTACTGAAAAACCCGCATTAGACGAAATGTACAGTGTAGTACATAGTATATGAGTGAGTTGCACTGAAAAACTTAGAATTTACTGAAAAACCCGCATTAGACGAAATGCACAGTGTAGTACATAGTATATGAGTGAGTTGCACTGAAAAACTTAGAATTTACTGAAAAACCCGCATTAGACGAAATGCACAGTGTAGTACATAGTATATGAGTGAGTTGCACTGGAAAACTTAGAATTTACTGAAAAACCCGCATTAGACGAAATGAACAGTGTAGTACATTGTATATGAGTGAGTTGCACTGAAAAACTTAGAATTTACTGAAAAACCCGCATTAGACGAAATGCACAGTGTAGTACATTGTATATGAGTGAGTTGCACTGAAAAACTTAGAATATAAGACACGCACAGTGTAGTACATAGTATATGAGTGAGTTGCACTGAAAAACTTAGAATTTACTGAAAAAACCCGCATTAGACGAAATGCACAGTGTAGTACATTGTATATGAGTGAGTTGCACTGAAAAATTTAGAATTTACTGAAAAACCCGCATTAGACGAAATGCACAGTGTAGTACATTGTATATGAGTGAGGTGCACTGAAAAACTTAGAATTTACTGAAAAACCCGCATTAGACGAAATGCACAGTGTAGTACATTGTATATGAGTGAGTTGCACTGAAATACTTAGAATTTACTGAAAAACCCGCATTAGACGAAATGCACAGTGTAGTACATTGTATATGAGTGAGTTGCACTGAAAAACTTAGAATTTACTGAAAAACCTGCATTAGACGAAATGCACAGTGTAATACATATTATATGAGTGAATTGCACTGAAAAACTTAGAATTTACTGAAAAACCCGCATTAGACGAAATGCACAGTGTAGTACATTGTATATGAGTGAGTTGCACTGAAAAACTTAGAATTTACTGAAAAACCCGCATTAGACGAAATGCACAGTTTAGTACATTGTATATGAGTGAGTTGCACTGAAAAACTTAGAATTTACTGAAAAACCCGCATCAGACGAAATGCACCGTGTAGTACATTGTATATGAGTGAGTTGCACTGAAAAAATTAGAATTTACTGAAAAACCCGCATTAGACGAAATGCACAGTGTAGTACATAGTATATGAGTGAGTTGCACTGAAAAACTTAGAATTTACTGAAAAACCCGCATTAGACGAAATGCACAGTGTAGTACATTGTATATGAGTGAGTTGCACTGAAAAACTTAGAATTTACTGAAAAACCCGCATTAGACGAAATACACAGTGTAGTACATTGTATATGAGTGAGTTGCACTGAAAAACTTAGAATTTACTGAAAAACCCGCATTAGACGAAATGCACAGTGTAGTACATTGTATATGAGTGAGTTGCACTGAAAAACTTAGAATTTACTGAAAAACCCGCATTAGACGAAATGTACAGTGTAGTACATAGTATATGAGTGAGTTGCACTGAAAAATTTAGAATTTACTGAAAAACCCGCATTAGACGAAATGCACAGTGTAGTACATAGTATATGAGTGAGTTGCACTGAAAAACTTAGAATTTACTGAAAAACCCGCATTAGACGAAATGCACAGTGTAGTACATAGTATATGAGGAATTGCACTGAAAAACTTAGAATTTACTGAAAAACCCGCATTAGACGAAATGCACAGTGTAGTACATTGTATATGAGTGAGTTGCACTGAAAAACTTAGAATTTACTGAAAAACCCGCATTAGACGAATTGCACAGTGTAGTACATTGTATATGAGTGAGTTGCACTGAAATACTTAGAATTTACTGAAAAACCCGCATTAGACGAAATGCACAGTGTAGTATATTGTATATGAGTGAGTTGCACTGAAAAACTTAGAATTTACTGAAAAACCCGCATTAGACGAAATGCACAGTGTAGTACATTGTATATGAGTGAGTTGCACTGAAAAACTTAGAATTTACTGAAAAACCCGCATTAGACGAAATGAACAGTGTAGTACATTGTATATGAGTGAGTTGCACTGAAAAACATAGAATTTACTGAAAAACCCGCTTTAGACGAAATGCACAGTGTAGTACATTGTATATGAGTGAGTTGTATTGAAAAACTTAGAATTTACTGAAAAACCCGCATTAGACGAAATGCACAGTGTAGTACATTGTATATGAGTGAGTTGCACTGAAATACTTAGAATTTACTGAAAAACCCGCATTAGACGAAATGCACAGTGTAGTACATTGTACTGAGTGAGTTGCACTGAAAAACTTAGAATTCACTGAAAAACCCGCATTAGACGAAATGCACAGTGTAGTACATTGTATATGAGTGAGTTGCACTGAAAAACTTAGAATTTACTGAAAAACCCGCATTAGACGAAATGCACAGTGTAGTACATTGTATATGAGTGAGTTGCACTGAAAAACTTAGAATTTACTGAAAAACCCGCATTAGACGAAATGCACAGTGTAGTACATTGTATATGAGTGAGTTGCACTGAAAAACTTAGAATTTACTGAAAAACCCGCATTAGACGAAATGCACAGTGTAGTACATTGTATATGAGTGAGTTGCACTGAAAAACTTAGAATTTACTGAAAAACACGCATTAGACGAAATGTACAGTGTAGTACATAGTATATGAGTGAGTTGCACTGAAAAACTTAGAATTTACTGAAAAACCCGCATTAGACGAAATGCACAGTGTAGTACATAGTATATGAGTGAGTTGCACTGAAAAACTTAGAATTTACTGAAAAACCCGCATTAGACGAAATGCACAGTGTAGTACATAGTATATGAGTGAGTTGCACTGGAAAACTTAGAATTTACTGAAAAACCCGCATTAGACGAAATGAACAGTGTAGTACATTGTATATGAGTGAGTTGCACTGAAAAACTTAGAATTTACTGAAAAACCCGCATTAGACGAAATGCACAGTGTAGTACATTGTATATGAGTGAGTTGCACTGAAAAACTTAGAATATAAGACACGCACAGTGTAGTACATAGTATATGAGTGAGTTGCACTGAAAAACTTAGAATTTACTGAAAAAACCCGCATTAGACGAAATGCACAGTGTAGTACATTGTATATGAGTGAGTTGCACTGAAAAATTTAGAATTTACTGAAAAACCCGCATTAGACGAAATGCACAGTGTAGTACATTGTATATGAGTGAGTTGCACTGAAAAACTTAGAATTTACTGAAAAACCCGCATTAGACGAAATGTACAGTGTAGTACATAGTATATGAGTGAGTTGCACTGAAAAACTTAGAATTTACTGAAAAACCCGCATTAGACGAAATGCACAGTGTAGTACATAGTATATGAGTGAGTTGCACTGAAAAACTTAGATTTTACTGAAAAACCCGCATTAGACGATATGCACAGTGTAGTACATTGTATATGAGTGAGTTGCACTGAAAAACTTAGAATTTACTGAAAAACCCGCATTAGACGAAATACACAGTGTAGTACATTGTATATGAGTGAGGTGCACTGAAAAACTTAGAATTTACTGAAAAACCCGCATTAGACGAAATGCACAGTGTAGTACATTGTATATGAGTGAGTTGCACTGAAAAACTTAGAATTTACTGAAAAACCCGCATTAGACGAAATGTACAGTGTAGTACAGAGTATATGAGTGAGTTGCACTGAAAAACTTAGAATTTACTGAAAAACCCGCATTAGACGAAATGCACAGTGTAGTACATAGTATATGAGTGAGATGCACTGAAAAACTTAGAATTTACTGAAAAACCCGCATTAGACGAAATGCACAGTGTAGTACATTGTATATGAGTGAGTTGCACTGAAAAACTTAGAATTTACTGAAAAACCCGCATTAGACGAAATGAACAGTGTAGTACATTGTATATGATTGCGTTGCCCTGAAAAACATAGAATTTACTGAAAAACCCGCTTTAGACGAAATGCACAGTGTAGTACATTGTATATGAGTGAGTTGTATTGAAAAACTTAGAATTTACTGAAAAACCCGCATTAGACGAAATGCACAGTGTAGTACATTGTATATGAGTGAGTTGCACTGAAATACTTAGAATTTACTGAAAAACCCGCATTAGACGAAATGCACAGTGTAGTACATTGTACTGAGTGAGTTGCACTGAAAAATTTAGAATTTACTGAAAAACCCGCATTAGACGAAATGCACAGTGTAGTACATTGTATATGAGTGAGTTGCACTGAAAAACTTAGAATTTACTGAAAAACCCGCATTAGACGAAATGTACAGTGTAGTACATAGTATATGAGTGAGTTGCACTGAAAAACTTAGAATTTACTGAAAAACCCGCATTAGACGAAATGCACAGTGTAGTACATAGTATATGAGTGAGTTGCACTGAAAAACTTAGATTTTACTGAAAAACCCGCATTAGACGATATGCACAGTGTAGTACATTGTATATGAGTGAGTTGCACTGAAAAACTTAGAATTTACTGAAAAACCCGCATTAGACGAAATACACAGTGTAGTACATTGTATATGAGTGAGGTGCACTGAAAAACTTAGAATTTACTGAAAAACCCGCATTAGACGAAATGCACAGTGTAGTACATTGTATATGAGTGAGTTGCACTGAAAAACTTAGAATTTACTGAAAAACCCGCATTAGACGAAATGTACAGTGTAGTACAGAGTATATGAGTGAGTTGCACTGAAAAACTTAGAATTTACTGAAAAACCCGCATTAGACGAAATGCACAGTGTAGTACATAGTATATGAGTGAGATGCACTGAAAAACTTAGAATTTACTGAAAAACCCGCATTAGACGAAATGCACAGTGTAGTACATTGTATATGAGTGAGTTGCACTGAAAAACTTAGAATTTACTGAAAAACCCGCATTAGACGAAATGAACAGTGTAGTACATTGTATATGATTGCGTTGCCCTGAAAAACATAGAATTTACTGAAAAACCCGCTTTAGACGAAATGCACAGTGTAGTACATTGTATATGAGTGAGTTGTATTGAAAAACTTAGAATTTACTGAAAAACCCGCATTAGACGAAATGCACAGTGTAGTACATTGTATATGAGTGAGTTGCACTGAAATACTTAGAATTTACTGAAAAACCCGCATTAGACGAAATGCACAGTGTAGTACATTGTACTGAGTGAGTTGTACTGAAAAACTTAGAATTTACTGAAAAACCCGCATTAAACGAAATGCACAGTGTAGTACATTGTATATGAATGAGTTGCACTGAAAAACTTAGAATTTACTGAAAAACCCGCATTAGACGAAATGCACAGTGTAGTACATTGTATATGAGTGAGTTGCACTGAAAAACTTAGAATTTACTGAAAAACCCGCATTAGACGAAATGCACAGTGTAGTATATTGTATATGAGTGAGTTGCACTGAAAAACTTAGAATTTACTGAAAAACCCGCATTAGACGAAATGCACAGTGTAGTACATTGTATATGAGTGAGTTGCACTGAAAAACTTAGAATTTACTGAAAAACCCGCATTAGACGAAATGAACAGTGTAGTACATTGTATATGAGTGAGTTGCACTGAAAAACATAGAATTTACTGAAAAACCCGCTTTAGACGAAATGCACAGTGTAGTACATTGTATATGAGTGAGTTGTATTGAAAAACTTAGAATTTACTGAAAAACCCGCATTAGACGAAATGCACAGTGTAGTACATTGTATATGAGTGAGTTGCACTGAAAAACTTAGAATTTACTGAAAACCCGCATTAGACTAAATACACAGTGTAGTACATTGTACTGAGTGAGTTGCACTGAAAAACTTAGAATTCACTGAAAAACCCGCATTAGACGAAATGCACAGTGTAGTACATTGTATATGAGTGAGTTGCACTGAAAAACTTAGAATTTACTGAAAAACCCGCATTAGACGAAATGCACAGTGTAGTACATTGTATATGAGTGAGTTGCACTGAAAAACTTAGAATTTACTGAAAAACCCGCATTAGACGAAATGCACAGTGTAGTACATTGTATATGAGTGAGTTGCACTGAAAAACTTAGAATTTACTGAAAAACCCGCATTAGACGAAATGCACAGTGTAGTACATTGTATATGAGTGAGTTGCACTGAAAAACTTAGAATTTACTGAAAAACCCGCATTAGACGAAATGTACAGTGTAGTACATAGTATATGAGTGAGTTGCACTGAAAAACTTAGAATTTACTGAAAAACCCGCATTAGACGAAATGCACAGTGTAGTACATAGTATATGAGTGAGTTGCACTGAAAAACTTAGAATTTACTGAAAAACCCGCATTAGACGAAATGCACAGTGTAGTACATAGGATATGAGTGAGTTGCACTGGAAAACTTAGAATTTACTGAAAAACCCGCATTAGACGAAATGAACAGTGTAGTACATTGTATATGAGTGAGTTGCACTGAAAAACTTAGAATTTACTGAAAAACCCGCATTAGACGAAATGCACAGTGTAGTACATTGTATATGAGTGAGTTGCACTGAAAAACTTAGAATATAAGACACGCACAGTGTAGTACATAGTATATGAGTGAGTTGCACTGAAAAACTTAGAATTTACTGAAAACCCCGCATTAGACGAAATGCACAGTGTAGTACATTGTATATGAGTGAGTTGCACTGAAAAATTTAGAATTTACTGAAAAACCCGCATTAGACGAAATGCACAGTGTAGTACATTGTATATGATTGAGTTGCACTGAAAAACTTAGAAATTACTGAAAAACCCGCATTAGACGAAATGCACAGTGTAGTACATAGTATATGAGTGAGATGCACTGAAAAACTTAGAATTTACTGAAAAACCCGCATTAGACGAAATGCACAGTGTAGTACATTGTATATGAGTGAGTTGCACTGAAAAACTTAGAATTTACTGAAAAACCCGCATTAGACGAAATGAACAGTGTAGTACATTGTATATGATTGAGTTGCCCTGAAAAACATAGAATTTACTGAAAAACCCGCTTTAGACGAAATGCACAGTGTAGTACATTGTATATGAGTGAGTTGTATTGAAAAACTTAGAATTTACTGAAAAACCCACATTAGACGAAATGCACAGTGTAGTACATTGTATATGAGTGAGTTGCACTGAAATACTTAGAATTTACTGAAAAACCCGCATTAGACGAAATGCACAGTGTAGTACATTGTACTGAGTGAGTTGCACTGAAAAACTTAGAATTTACTGAAAAACCCGCATTAAACGAAATGCACAGTGTAGTACATTGTATATGAGTGAGTTGCACTGAAAAACTTAGAATTTACTGAAAAACCCGCATTAGACGAAATGCACAGTGTAGTACATTGTATATGATTGAGTTGCACTGAAAAACTTAGAAATTACTGAAAAACCCGCATTAGACGAAATGCACAGTGTAGTACATAGTATATGAGTGAGATGCACTGAAAAACTTAGAATTTACTGAAAAACCCGCATTAGACGAAATGCACAGTGTAGTACATTGTATATGAGTGAGTTGCACTGAAAAACTTAGAATTTACTGAAAAACCCGCATTAGACGAAATGAACAGTGTAGTACATTGTATATGATTGAGTTGCCCTGAAAAACATAGAATTTACTGAAAAACCCGCTTTAGACGAAATGCACAGTGTAGTACATTGTATATGAGTGAGTTGTATTGAAAAACTTAGAATTTACTGAAAAACCCACATTAGACGAAATGCACAGTGTAGTACATTGTATATGAGTGAGTTGCACTGAAATACTTAGAATTTACTGAAAAACCCGCATTAGACGAAATGCACAGTGTAGTACATTGTACTGAGTGAGTTGCACTGAAAAACTTAGAATTTACTGAAAAACCCGCATTAAACGAAATGCACAGTGTAGTACATTGTATATGAGTGAGTTGCACTGAAAAACTTAGAATTTACTGAAAAACCCGCATTAGACGAAATGCACAGTGTAGTACATTGTATATGAGTGAGTTGCACTGAAAAACTTAGAATTTACTGAAAAACCCGCATTAGACGAAATGCACAGTGTAGTACATTGTATATGAGTGAGTTGCACTGAAAAACTTAGAATTTACTGAAAAACCCGCATTAGACGACATGCACAGTGTAGTACATTGTATATGAGTGAGTTGCACTGAAAAACTTAGAATTTACTGAAAAAACCGCATTAGACGAAATGTACAGTGTAGTACATAGTATATGAGTGAGTTGCACTGAAAAACTTAGAATTTACTGAAAAACCCGCATTAGACGAAATGCACAGTGTAGTACATTGTATATGAGTGAGTTGCACTGAAAAACTTAGAATTTACTGAAAAACCCGCATTAGACGAAATGTACAGTGTAGTACATAGTATATGAGTGAGTTGCACTGAAAAACTTAGAATTTACTGAAAAACCCGCATTAGACGAAATGCACAGTGTAGTACATTGTATATGAGTGACTTGCACTGAAAAAGTTAGAATTTACTGAAAAACCCGCATTAGACGAAATGCACAGTGTAGTACATAGTATATGAGTGAGTTGCACTGAAAAACTTAGAATTTACTGAAAAACCCGCATTAGACGAAATGCACAGTGTAGTACATTGTATATGAGTGAGTTGCACTGAAAAACTTAGAATTTACTGAAAAACCCGCATTAGACGAAATGCACAGTGTAGTACATTGTATATGAGTGAGTTGCACTGAAAAACTTAGAATTTACTGAAAAACCCGCATTAGACGAAATGCACAGTGTAGTACATTGTATATGAGTGAGTTGCACTGAAAAACTTAGAATTTACTGAAAAACCCGCATTAGACGAAATGCACAGTGTAGTACATTGTATATGAGTGAGTTGCACTGAAAAACTTAGAATTTACTGAAAAACCCGCATTAGACGAAATGCACAGTGTAGTACATTGTATATGAGTGAGTTGCACTGAAAAACTTAGAATTTACTGAAAAACCCGCATTAGACGAAATGCACAGTGTAGTACATTGTATATGAGTGAGTTGCACTGAAAAACTTAGAATTTACTGAAAAACCCGCATTAGACGAAATGCACAGTGTAGTACATTGTATATGAGTGAGTTGCACTGAAAAACTTAGAATTTACTGAAAAACCCGCATTAGACGAAATGCACAGTGTAGTACATTGTATATGAGTGAGTTGCACTGAAAAACTTAGAATTTACTGAAAAACCCGCATTAGACGAAATGCACAGTGTAGTACATTGTATATGAGTGAGTTGCACTGAAAAACTTAGAATTTACTGAAAAACCCGCATTAGACGAAATGCACAGTGTAGTACATTGTATATGAGTGAGTTGCACTGAAAAACTTAGAATTTACTGAAAAACCCGCATTAGACGAAATGCACAGTGTAGTATATTGTATATGAGTGATTTGCACTGAAAAACTTAGAATTTACTGAAAAACCCGCATTAGACGAAATGCACAGTGTAGTACATGTATATGAGTGAGTTGCACTGAAAAACTTAGAATTTACTGAAAAACCCGCATTAGACGAAATGCACAGTGTAGTACATTGTATATGAGTGAGTTGCACTGAAAAACTTAGAATTTACTGAAAAACCCGCATTAGACGAAATGCACAGTGTAGTACATTGTATATGAGTGAGTTGCACTGAAAAACTTAGAATTTACTGAAAAACCCGCATTAGACGAAATGCACAGTGTAGTACATTGTATATGAGTGAGTTGCACTGAAAAACTTAGAATTTACTGAAAAACCCGCATTAGACGAAATGCACAGTGTAGTACATTGTAT